>NW_027460429.1:0-80666 GCF_050947875.1 Dermacentor variabilis | reverse complement strand
GTTAAAAAGAGCAGCATCGGCATGCTTTTCACGTCGTTTGGTAGAAATCCACGCGCGCGTTCTGCCAAAAGCACCATTTGCATGCATATCGTGTGGTTTTGCAGAAAACTGCGTCCGCGTCTACCAAAAGATGCATGCGCATGCTTAAAACGCGTTTTGGCACAAATCCATGTGCGGGTGCTAAAAAGAGCAGCATCGGCATGCTTTTCACGTCGTTTGGTAGAAATCCACACGCGCGTTCTGCCAAAAGCACCATTTGCATGCCTATCGTGTGGTTTTGCAGAAAACTGCGTCCGCGTCTACCAAAAGATGCATGCGCATGCTTAAAACGCGCTTTGGCACAAATCCATGTGCGGATGTTAAAAAGAGCAGCATCGGCATGCTTTTCACGTCGTTTGGTAGAAATCCACGCGCGCGTTCTGCCAAAAGCACCATTTGCATGCCTATCGTGTGGTTTTGCAGAAAACTGCGTCCGCGTCTACCAAAAGATGCATGCGCATGCTTAAAACGCGCTTTGGCACAAATCCATGTGCGGATGTTAAAAAGAGCAGCATCGGCATGCTTTTCACGTCGTTTGGTAGAAATCCACACGCGCGTTCTGCCAAAAGCACCATTTGCATGCATATCGTGTGGTTTGCAGAAAACTGCGTCCGCGTCTACCAAAAGATGCATGTGCATGCTTAAAACGCGCTTTGGCACAAATCCATGTGCGGGTGCTAAAAAGAGCAGCATCGGCATGCTTTTCACGTCGTTTGGTAGAAATCCACGCGCGCGTTCTGCCAAAAGCACCATTTGCATGCCTATCGTGTGGTTTTGCAGAAAACTGCGTCCGCGTCTACCAAAAGATGCATGCGCATGCTTAAAACGCGTTTTGGCACAAATCCATGTGCGGATGTTAAAAAGATCAGCATCGGCATGCTTTTCACGTCGTTTGGTAGAAATCCACGCGCGCGTTCTGCCAAAAGCACCATTTGCATGCATATCGTGTGGTTTTGCAGAAAACTGCGTCCGCGTCTACCAAAAGATGCATGTGCATGCTGAAAACGCGTTTTGGCACAAATCCATGTGCGGGTGCTAAAAAGAGCAGCATCGGCATGCTTTTCACGTCGTTTGGTAGAAATCCACACGCGCGTTCTGCCAAAAGCACCATTTGCATGCCTATCGTGTGGTTTTGCAGAAAACTGCGTCCGCGTCTACCAAAAGATGCATGCGCATGCTTAAAACGCGCTTTGGCACAAATCCATGTGCGGGTGCTAAAAAGAGCAGCATCGGCATGCTTTTCACGTCGTTTGGTAGAAATCCACACGCGCGTTCTGCCAAAAGCACCATTTGCATGCCTATCGTGTGGTTTTGCAGAAAACTGCGTCCGCGTCTACCAAAAGATGCATGCGCATGCTTAAAACGCGCTTTGGCACAAATCCATGTGCGGATGTTAAAAAGAGCAGCATCGGCATGCTTTTCACGTCGTTTGGTAGAAATCCACGCGCGCGTTCTGCCAAAAGCACCATTTGCATGCATATCGTGTGGTTTTGCAGAAAACTGCGTCCGCGTCTACCAAAAGATGCATGCGCATGCTTAAAACGCGTTTTGGCACAAATCCATGTGCGGGTGCTAAAAAGAGCAGCATCGGCATGCTTTTCACGTCGTCTGGTAGAAATCCACACGCGCCTTCTGCCAAAAGCACCATTCGCATGCCTATCGTGTGGTTTTGCAGAAAACTGCGTCCGCGTCTACCAAAAGATGCATGCGCATGCTTAAAACGCGCTTTGGCACAAATCCATGTGCGGATGTTAAAAAGAGCAGCATCGGCATGCTTTTCACGTCGTTTGGTAGAAATCCACACGCGCGTTCTGCCAAAAGCACCATTTGCATGCATATCGTGTGGTTTTGCAGAAAACTGCGTCCGCGTCTACCAAAAGATGCATGTGCATGCTTAAAACGCGCTTTGGCGCAAATCCATGTGCGGGTGCTAAAAAGAGCAGCATCGGCATGCTTTTCACGTCGTTTGGTAGAAATCCACGCGCGCGTTCTGCCAAAAGCACCATTTGCATGCCTATCGTGTGGTTTTGCAGAAAACTGCGTCCGCGTCTACCAAAAGATGCATGCGCATGCTTAAAACGCGTTTTGGCACAAATCCATGTGCGGATGTTAAAAAGAGCAGCATCGGCATGCTTTTCACGTCGTTTGGTAGAAATCCACGCGCGCGTTCTGCCAGAAGCACCATTTGCATGCATATCGTGTGGTTTTGCAGAAAACTGCGTCCGCGTCTACCGAAAGATGCATGTGCATGCTAAAAACGCGTTTTTTCACAAATCCATGTGCGGGTGCTAAAAAGAGCAGCATCGGCATGCTTTTCACGTCGTTTGGTAGAAATCCACGCGCGCGTTCTGCCAAAAGCACCATTTGCATGCCTATCGTGTGGTTTTGCAGAAAACTGCGTCCGCGTCTACCAAAAGATGCATGCGCATGCTTAAAACGCGTTTTGGCACAAATCCATGTGCGGATGTTAAAAAGAGCAGCATCGGCATGCTTTTCACGTCGTTTGGTAGAAATCCACGCGCGCGTTCTGCCAAAAGCACCATTTGCATGCATATCGTGTGGTTTTGCAGAATACTGCGTCCGCGTCTACCAAAAGATGCATGCGCATGCTTAAAACGCGTTTTGGCACAAATCCATGTGCGGGTGCTAAAAAGAGCAGCATCGGCATGCTTTTCACGTCGTTTGGTAGAAATCCACACGCGCGTTCTGCCAAAAGCACCATTTGCATGCCTATCGTGTGGTTTTGCAGAAAACTGCGTCCGCGTCTACCAAAAGATGCATGCGCATGCTTAAAACGCGCTTTGGCACAAATCCATGTGCGGATGTTAAAAAGAGCAGCATCGGCATGCTTTTCACGTCGTTTGGTAGAAATCCACGCGCGCGTTCTGCCAAAAGCACCATTTGCATGCCTATCGTGTGGTTTTGCAGAAAACTGCGTCCGCGTCTACCAAAAGATGCATGCGCATGCTTAAAACGCGCTTTGGCACAAATCCATGTGCGGATGTTAAAAAGAGCAGCATCGGCATGCTTTTCACGTCGTTTGGTAGAAATCCACACGCGCGTTCTGCCAAAAGCACCATTTGCATGCATATCGTGTGGTTTGCAGAAAACTGCGTCCGCGTCTACCAAAAGATGCATGTGCATGCTTAAAACGCGCTTTGGCACAAATCCATGTGCGGGTGCTAAAAAGAGCAGCATCGGCATGCTTTTCACGTCGTTTGGTAGAAATCCACGCGCGCGTTCTGCCAAAAGCACCATTTGCATGCCTATCGTGTGGTTTTGCAGAAAACTGCGTCCGCGTCTACCAAAAGATGCATGCGCATGCTTAAAACGCGTTTTGGCACAAATCCATGTGCGGATGTTAAAAAGATCAGCATCGGCATGCTTTTCACGTCGTTTGGTAGAAATCCACGCGCGCGTTCTGCCAAAAGCACCATTTGCATGCATATCGTGTGGTTTTGCAGAAAACTGCGTCCGCGTCTACCAAAAGATGCATGTGCATGCTGAAAACGCGTTTTGGCACAAATCCATGTGCGGGTGCTAAAAAGAGCAGCATCGGCATGCTTTTCACGTCGTTTGGTAGAAATCCACACGCGCGTTCTGCCAAAAGCACCATTTGCATGCCTATCGTGTGGTTTTGCAGAAAACTGCGTCCGCGTCTACCAAAAGATGCATGCGCATGCTTAAAACGCGCTTTGGCACAAATCCATGTGCGGGTGCTAAAAAGAGCAGCATCGGCATGCTTTTCACGTCGTTTGGTAGAAATCCACACGCGCGTTCTGCCAAAAGCACCATTTGCATGCCTATCGTGTGGTTTTGCAGAAAACTGCGTCCGCGTCTACCAAAAGATGCATGCGCATGCTTAAAACGCGCTTTGGCACAAATCCATGTGCGGATGTTAAAAAGAGCAGCATCGGCATGCTTTTCACGTCGTTTGGTAGAAATCCACGCGCGCGTTCTGCCAAAAGCACCATTTGCATGCCTATCGTGTGGTTTTGCAGAAAACTGCGTCCGCGTCTACCAAAAGATGCATGCGCATGCTTAAAACGCGCTTTGGCACAAATCCATGTGCGGATGTTAAAAAGAGCAGCATCGGCATGCTTTTCACGTCGTTTGGTAGAAATCCACGCGCGCGTTCTGCCAAAAGCACCATTTGCATGCCTATCGTGTGGTTTTGCAGAAAACTGCGTCCGCGTCTACCAAAAGATGCATGCGCATGCTTAAAACGCGCTTTGGCACAAATCCATGTGCGGATGTTAAAAAGAGCAGCATCGGCATGCTTTTCACGTCGTTTGGTAGAAATCCACACGCGCGTTCTGCCAAAAGCACCATTTGCATGCATATCGTGTGGTTTTGCAGAAAACTGCGTCCGCGTCTACCAAAAGATGCATGTGCATGCTAAAAACGCGTTTTGGCACAAATCCATGTGCGGATGTTAAAAAGAGCAGCATCGGCATGCTTTTCACGTCGTTTGGTAGAAATCCACGCGCGCGTTCTGCCAAAAGCACCATTTGCATGCATATCGTGTGGTTTTGCAGAAAACTGCGTCCGCGTCTACCAAAAGATGCATGCGCATGCTTAAAACGCGTTTTGGCACAAATCCATGTGCGGGTGCTAAAAAGAGCAGCATCGGCATGCTTTTCACGTCGTTTGGTAGAAATCCACACGCGCGTTCTGCCAAAAGCACCATTTGCATGCCTATCGTGTGGTTTTGCAGAAAACTGCGTCCGCGTCTACCAAAAGATGCATGCGCATGCTTAAAACGCGTTTTGGCACAAATCCATGTGCGGGTGCTAAAAAGAGCAGCATCGGCATGCTTTTCACGTCGTTTGGTAGAAATCCACACGCGCGTTCTGCCAAAAGCACCATTTGCATGCCTATCGTGTGGTTTTGCAGAAAACTGCGTCCGCGTCTACCAAAAGATGCATGCGCATGCTTAAAACGCGTTTTGGCACAAATCCATGTGCGGGTGCTAAAAAGAGCAGCATCGGCATGCTTTTCACGTCGTTTGGTAGAAATCCACACGCGCGTTCTGCCAAAAGCAGCATTTGCATGCCTATCGTGTGGTTTTGCAGAAAACTGCGTCCGCGTCTACCAAAAGATGCATGCGCATGCTAAAAACGCGTTTTGGCACAAATCCATGTGCGGGTGCTAAAAAGAGCAGCATCGGCATGCTTTTCACGTCGTTTGGTAGAAATCAACGCGCGCGTTCTGCCAAAAGCACCATTTGCATGCCTATCGTGTGGTTTTGCAGAAAACTGCGTCCGCGTCTACCAAAAGATGCATGCGCATGCTTAAAACGCGTTTTGGCACAAATCCATGTGCGGATGTTAAAAAGAGCAGCATCGGCATGCTTTTCACGTCGTTTGGTAGAAATCCACACGCGCGTTCTGCCAAAAGCACCATTTGCATGCATATCGTGTGGTTTTGCAGAAAACTGCGTCCGCGTCTACCAAAAGATGCATGTGCATGCTAAAAACGCGTTTTGGCACAAATCCATGTGCGGGTGCTAAAAGGAGCAGCATCGGCATGCTTTTCACGTCGTTTGGTAGAAATCCACGCGCGCGTTCTGCCAAAAGCACCATTTGCATGCATATCGTGTGGTTTTGCAGAAAACTGCGTCCGCGTCTACCAAAAGATGCATGCGCATGCTTAAAACGCGTTTTGGCACAAATCCATGTGCGGGTGCTAAAAAGAGCAGCATCGGCATGCTTTTCACGTCGTTTGGTAGAAATCCACACGCGCGTTCTGCCAAAAGCACCATTTGCATGCCTATCGTGTGGTTTTGCAGAAAACTGCGTCCGCGTCTACCAAAAGATGCATGCGCATGCTTAAAACGCGTTTTGGCACAAATCCATGTGCGGGTGCTAAAAAGAGCAGCATCGGCATGCTTTTCACGTCGTTTGGTAGAAATCCACACGCGCGTTCTGCCAAAAGCACCATTTGCATGCCTATCGTGTGGTTTTGCAGAAAACTGCGTCCGCGTCTACCAAAAGATGCATGCGCATGCTTAAAACGCGCTTTGGCACAAATCCATGTGCGGGTGCTAAAAAGAGCAGCATCGGCATGCTTTTCACGTCGTTTGGTAGAAATCCACGCGCGCGTTCTGCCAAAAGCACCATTTGCATGCATATCGTGTGGTTTTGCAGAAAACTGCGTCCGCGTCTACCAAAAGATGCATGCGCATGCTTAAAACGCGTTTTGGCACAAATCCATGTGCGGGTGCTAAAAAGAGCAGCATCGGCATGCTTTTCACGTCGTTTGGTAGAAATCCACACGCGCGTTCTGCCAAAAGCACCATTTGCATGCCTATCGTGTGGTTTTGCAGAAAACTGCGTCCGCGTCTACCAAAAGATGCATGCGCATGCTTAAAACGCGTTTTGGCACAAATCCATGTGCGGGTGCTAAAAAGAGCAGCATCGGCATGCTTTTCACGTCGTTTGGTAGAAATCCACACGCGCGTTCTGCCAAAAGCACCATTTGCATGCCTATCGTGTGGTTTTGCAGAAAACTGCGTCCGCGTCTACCAAAAGATGCATGCGCATGCTTAAAACGCGTTTTGGCACAAATCCATGTGCGGGTGCTAAAAAGAGCAGCATCGGCATGCTTTTCACGTCGTTTGGTAGAAATCCACACGCGCGTTCTGCCAAAAGCAGCATTTGCATGCCTATCGTGTGGTTTTGCAGAAAACTGCGTCCGCGTCTACCAAAAGATGCATGCGCATGCTTAAAACGCGCTTTGGCACAAATCCATGTGCGGATGTTAAAAAGAGCAGCATCGGCATGCTTTTCACGTCGTTTGGTAGAAATCCACACGCGCGTTCTGCCAAAAGCACCATTTTCATGCATATCGTGTGGTTTTGCAGAAAACTGCGTCCGCGTCTACCAAAAGATGCATGTGCATGCTAAAAACGCGTTTTGGCACAAATCCATGTGCGGGTGCTAAAAAGAGCAGCATCGGCATGCTTTTCACGTCGTTTGGTAGAAATCAACGCGCGCGTTCTGCCAAAAGCACCATTTGCATGCCTATCGTGTGGTTTTGCAGAAAACTGCGTCCGCGTCTACCAAAAGATGCATGCGCATGCTTAAAACGCGTTTTGGCACAAATCCATGTGCGGATGTTAAAAAGAGCAGCATCGGCATGCTTTTCACGTCGTTTGGTAGAAATCCACACGCGCGTTCTGCCAAAAGCACCATTTGCATGCATATCGTGTGGTTTTGCAGAAAACTGCGTCCGCGTCTACCAAAAGATGCATGTGCATGCTAAAAACGCGTTTTGGCACAAATCCATGTGCGGGTGCTAAAAGGAGCAGCATCGGCATGCTTTTCACGTCGTTTGGTAGAAAATCCACGCGCGCGTTCTGCCAAAAGCACCATTTGCATGCATATCGTGTGGTTTTGCAGAAAACTGCGTCCGCGTCTACCAAAAGATGCATGCGCATGCTTAAAACGCGTTTTGGCACAAATCCATGTGCGGGTGCTAAAAAGAGCAGCATCGGCATGCTTTTCACGTCGTTTGGTAGAAATCCACACGCGCGTTCTGCCAAAAGCACCATTTGCATGCCTATCGTGTGGTTTTGCAGAAAACTGCGTCCGCGTCTACCAAAAGATGCATGCGCATGCTTAAAACGCGCTTTGGCACAAATCCATGTGCGGGTGCTAAAAAGAGCAGCATCGGCATGCTTTTCACGTCGTTTGGTAGAAATCCACACGCGCGTTCTGCCAAAAGCACCATTTGCATGCCTATCGTGTGGTTTTGCAGAAAACTGCGTCCGCGTCTACCAAAAGATGCATGCGCATGCTTAAAACGCGTTTTGGCACAAATCCATGTGCGGGTGCTAAAAAGAGCAGCATCGGCATGCTTTTCACGTCGTTTGGTAGAAATCCACACGCGCGTTCTGCCAAAAGCACCATTTGCATGCCTATCGTGTGGTTTTGCAGAAAACTGCGTCCGCGTCTACCAAAAGATGCATGCGCATGCTTAAAACGCGTTTTGGCACAAATCTATGTGCGGGTGCTAAAAAGAGCAGCATCGGCATGCTTTTCACGTCGTTTGGTAGAAATCCACACGCGCGTTCTGCCAAAAGCACCATTTGCATGCCTATCGTGTGGTTTTGCAGAAAACTGCGTCCGCGTCTACCAAAAGATGCATGCGCATGCTTAAAACGCGCTTTGGCACAAATCGATGTGCGGATGTTAAAAAGAGCAGCATCGGCATGCTTTTCACGTCGTTTGGTAGAAATCCACACGCGCGTTCTGCCAAAAGCACCATTTTCATGCATATCGTGTGGTTTTGAAGAAAACTGCGTCCGCGTCTACCAAAAGATGCATGTGCATGCTAAAAACGCGTTTTGGCACAAATCCATGTGCGGGTGCTAAAAAGAGCAGCATCGGCATGCTTTTCACGTCGTTTGGTAGAAATCCACGCGCGCGTTCTGCCAAAAGCACCATTTGCATGCCTATCGTGTGGTTTTGCAGAAAACTGCGTCCGCGTCTACCAAAAGATGCATGCGCATGCTTAAAACGCGTTTTGGCACAAATCCATGTGCGGATGTTAAAAAGAGCAGCATCGGCATGCTTTTCACGTCGTTTGGTAGAAATCCACGCGCGCGTTCTGCCAAAAGCACCATTTGCATGCATATCGTGTGGTTTTGCAGAAAACTGCGTCCGCGTCTACCAAAAGATGCATGCGCATGCTTAAAACGCGTTTTGGCACAAATCCATGTGCGGGTGCTAAAAAGAGCAGCATCGGCATGCTTTTCACGTCGTTTGGTAGAAATCCACACGCGCGTTCTGCCAAAAGCACCATTTGCATGCCTATCGTGTGGTTTTGCAGAAAACTGCGTCCGCGTCTACCAAAAGATGCATGCGCATGCTTAAAACGCGCTTTGGCACAAATCCATGTGCGGATGTTAAAAAGAGCAGCATCGGCATGCTTTTCACGTCGTTTGGTAGAAATCCACGCGCGCGTTCTGCCAAAAGCACCATTTGCATGCATATCGTGTGGTTTTGCAGAAAACTGCGTCCGCGTCTACCAAAAGATGCATGCGCATGCTTAAAACGCGTTTTGGCACAAATCCATGTGCGGGTGCTAAAAAGAGCAGCATCGGCATGCTTTTCACGTCGTTTGGTAGAAATCCACACGCGCGTTCTGCCAAAAGCACCATTTGCATGCCTATCGTGTGGTTTTGCAGAAAACTGCGTCCGCGTCTACCAAAAGATGCATGCGCATGCTTAAAACGCGCTTTGGCACAAATCCATGTGCGGATGTTAAAAAGAGCAGCATCGGCATGCTTTTCACGTCGTTTGGTAGAAATCCACGCGCGCGTTCTGCCAAAAGCACCATTTGCATGCATATCGTGTGGTTTTGCACAAAACTGCGTCCGCGTCTACCAAAAGATGCATGCGCATGCTTAAAACGCGTTTTGGCACAAATCCATGTGCGGGTGCTAAAAAGAGCAGCATTGGCATGCTTTTCACGTCGTCTGGTAGAAATCCACACGCGCGTTCTGCCAAAAGCACCATTCGCATGCCTATCGTGTGGTTTTGCAGAAAACTGCTTCCGCGTCTACCAAAAGATGCATGCGCATGCTTAAAACGCGCTTTGGCACAAATCCATGTGCGGATGTTAAAAAGAGCAGCATCGGCATGCTTTTCACGTCGTTTGGTAGAAATCCACGCGCGCGTTCTGCCAAAAGCACCATTTGCATGCATATCGTGTGGTTTTGCAGAAAACTGCGTCCGCGTCTACCAAAAGATGCATGCGCATGCTTAAAACGCGTTTTGGCACAAATCCATGTGCGGGTGCTAAAAAGAGCAGCATCGGCATGCTTTTCACGTCGTTTGGTAGAAATCCACACGCGCGTTCTGCCAAAAGCACCATTTGCATGCCTATCGTGTGGTTTTGCAGAAAACTGCGTCCGCGTCTACCAAAAGATGCATGCGCATGCTTAAAACGCGCTTTGGCACAAATCCATGTGCGGATGTTAAAAAGAGCAGCATCGGCAAGCTTTTCACGTCGTTTGGTAGAAATCCACACGCGCGTTCTGCCAAAAGCACCATTTTCATGCATATCGTGTGGTTTTGAAGAAAACTGCGTCCGCGTCTACCAAAAGATGCATGTGCATGCTAAAAACGCGTTTTGGCACAAATCCATGTGCGGGTGCTAAAAAGAGCAGCATCGGCATGTTTTTCACGTCGTTTGGTAGAAATCCACGCGCGCGTTCTGCCAAAAGCACCATTTGCATGCCTATCGTGTGGTTTTGCAGAAAACTGCGTCCGCGTCTACCAAAAGATGCATGCGCATGCTTAAAACGCGTTTTGGCACAAATCCATGTGCGGATGTTAAAAAGAGCAGCATCGGCATGCTTTTCACGTCGTTTGGTAGAAATCCACGCGCGCGTTCTGCCAAAAGCACCATTTGCATGCATATCGTGTGGTTTTGCAGAAAACTGCGTCCGCGTCTACCAAAAGATGCATGCGCATGCTTAAAACGCGTTTTGGCACAAATCCATGTGCGGGTGCTAAAAAGAGCAGCATCGGCATGCTTTTCACGTCGTTTGGTAGAAATCCACACGCGCGTTCTGCCAAAAGCACCATTTGCATGCCTATCGTGTGGTTTTGCAGAAAACTGCGTCCGCGTCTACCAAAAGATGCATGCGCATGCTTAAAACGCGCTTTGGCACAAATCCATGTGCGGATGTTAAAAAGAGCAGCATCGGCATGCTTTTCACGTCGTTTGGTAGAAATCCACGCGCGCGTTCTGCCAAAGGCACCATTTGCATGCATATCGTGTGGTTTTGCAGAAAACTGCGTCCGCGTCTACCAAAAGATGCATGCGCATGCTTAAAACGCGTTTTGGCACAAATCCATGTGCGGGTGCTAAAAAGAGCAGCATCGGCATGCTTTTCACGTCTTCTGGTAGAAATCCACACGCGCGTTCTGCCAAAAGCACCATTTGCATGCCTATCGTGTGGTTTTGCAGAAAACTGCGTCCGCGTCTACCAAAAGATGCATGCGCATGCTTAAAACGCGCTTTGGCACAAATCCATGTGCGGATGTTAAAAAGAGCAGCATCGGCATGCTTTTCACGTCGTTTGGTAGAAATCCACGCGCGCGTTCTGCCAAAAGCACCATTTGCATGCATATCGTGTGGTTTTGCAGAAAACTGCGTCCGCGTCTACCAAAAGATGCATGCGCATGCTTAAAACGCGTTTTGGCACAAATCCATGTGCGGGTGCTAAAAAGAGCAGCATCGGCATGCTTTTCACGTCGTTTGGTAGAAATCCACGCGCGCGTTCTGCCAAAAGCACCATTTGCATGCATATCGTGTGGTTTTGCAGAAAACTGCGTCCGCGTCTACCAAAAGATGCATGCGCATGCTTAAAACGCGTTTTGGCACAAATCCATGTGCGGGTGCTAAAAAGAGCAGCATCGGCATGCTTTTCACGTCGTTTGGTAGAAATCCACACGCGCGTTCTGCCAAAAGCACCATTTGCATGCCTATCGTGTGGTTTTGCAGAAAACTGCGTCCGCGTCTACCAAAAGATGCATGCGCATGCTTAAAACGCGTTTTGGCACAAATCCATGTGCGGGTGCTAAAAAGAGCAGCATCGGCATGCTTTTCACGTCGTTTGGTAGAAATCCACGCGCGCGTTCTGCCAAAAGCACCATTTGCATGCCTATCGTGTGGTTTTGCAGAAAACTGCGTCCGCGTCTACCAAAAGATGCATGCGCATGCTTAAAACGCGCTTTGGCAGAAATCGATGTGCGGATGTTAAAAAGAGCAGCATCGGCATGCTTTTCACGTCGTTTGGTAGAAATCCACACGCGCGTTCTGCCAAAAGCACCGTTTTCATGCCTATCGTGTGGTTTTGCAGAAAACTGCGTCCGCGTCTACCAAAAGATGCATGCGCATGCTTAAAACGCGTTTTGGCACAAATCCATGTGCGGATGTTAAAAAGAGCAGCATCGGCATGCTTTTCACGTCGTTTGGTAGAAATCCACGCGCGCGTTCTGCCAAAAGCACCATTTGCATGCATATCGTGTGGTTTTGCAGAAAACTGCGTCCGCGTCTACCAAAAGATGCATGCGCATGCTTAAAACGCGTTTTGGCACAAATCCATGTGCGGGTGCTAAAAAGAGCAGCATCGGCATGCTTTTCACGTCGTTTGGTAGAAATCCACACGCGCGTTCTGCCAAAAGCACCATTTGCATGCCTATCGTGTGGTTTTGCAGAAAACTGCGTCCGCGCATGCATGCGCATGCTTAAAACGCGCTTTGGCACAAATCCATGTGCGGATGTTAAAAAGAGCAGCATCGGCATGCTTTTCACGTCGTTTGGTAGAAATCCACGCGCGCGTTCTGCCAAAAGCACCATTTGCATGCATATCGTGTGGTTTTGCAGAAAACTGCGTCCGCGTCTACCAAAAGATGCATGCGCATGCTTAAAACGCGTTTTGGCACAAATCCATGTGCGGGTGCTAAAAAGAGCAGCATCGGCATGCTTTTCACGTCGTTTGGTAGAAATCCACACGCGCGTTCTGCCAAAAGCACCATTTGCATGCATATCGTGTGGTTTTGCAGAAAACTGCGTCCGCGTCTACCAAAAGATGCATGTGCATGCTAAAAACGCGTTTTTTCACAAATCCATGTGCGGGTGCTAAAAAGAGCAGCATCGGCATGCTTTTCACGTCGTTTGGTAGAAATCCACGCGCGCGTTCTGCCAAAAGCACCATTTGCATGCCTATCGTGTGGTTTTGCAGAAAACTGCGTCCGCGTCTACCAAAAGATGCATGCGCATGCTTAAAACGCGTTTTGGCACAAATCCATGTGCGGATGTTAAAAAGAGCAGCATCGGCATGCTTTTCACGTCGTTTGGTAGAAATCCACGCGCGCGTTCTGCCAAAAGCACCATTTGCATGCATATCGTGTGGTTTTGCAGAAAACTGCGTCCGCGTCTACCAAAAGATGCATGCGCATGCTTAAAACGCGTTTTGGCACAAATCCATGTGCGGCTGCTAAAAAGAGCAGCATCGGCATGCTTTTCACGTCGTTTGGTAGAAATCCACACGCGCGTTCTGCCAAAAGCACCATTTGCATGCCTATCGTGTGGTTTTGCAGAAAACTGCGTCCGCGTCTACCAAAAGATGCATGCGCATGCTTAAAACGCGCTTTGGCACAAATCCATGTGCGGATGTTAAAAAGAGCAGCATCGGCATGCTTTTCACGTCGTTTGGTAGAAATCCACGCGCGCGTTCTGCCAAAAGCACCATTTGCATGCATATCGTGTGGTTTTGCAGAAAACTGCGTCCGCGTCTACCAAAAGATGCATGCGCATGCTTAAAACGCGTTTTGGCACAAATCCATGTGCGGGTGCTAAAAAGAGCAGCATCGGCATGCTTTTCACGTCGTCTGGTAGAAATCCACACGCGCCTTCTGCCAAAAGCACCATTCGCATGCCTATCGTGTGGTTTTGCAGAAAACTGCGTCCGCGTCTACCAAAAGATGCATGCGCATGCTTAAAACGCGCTTTGGCACAAATCCATGTGCGGATGTTAAAAAGAGCAGCATCGGCATGCTTTTCACGTCGTTTGGTAGAAATCCACACGCGCGTTCTGCCAAAAGCACCATTTGCATGCATATCGTGTGGTTTTGCAGAAAACTGCGTCCGCGTCTACCAAAAGATGCATGTGCATGCTTAAAACGCGCTTTGGCGCAAATCCATGTGCGGGTGCTAAAAAGAGCAGCATCGGCATGCTTTTCACGTCGTTTGGTAGAAATCCACGCGCGCGTTCTGCCAAAAGCACCATTTGCATGCCTATCGTGTGGTTTTGCAGAAAACTGCGTCCGCGTCTACCAAAAGATGCATGCGCATGCTTAAAACGCGTTTTGGCACAAATCCATGTGCGGATGTTAAAAAGAGCAGCATCGGCATGCTTTTCACGTCGTTTGGTAGAAATCCACGCGCGCGTTCTGCCAGAAGCACCATTTGCATGCATATCGTGTGGTTTTGCAGAAAACTGCGTCCGCGTCTACCAAAAGATGCATGTGCATGCTAAAAACGCGTTTTTTCACAAATCCATGTGCGGGTGCTAAAAAGAGCAGCATCGGCATGCTTTTCACGTCGTTTGGTAGAAATCCACGCGCGCGTTCTGCCAAAAGCACCATTTGCATGCCTATCGTGTGGTTTTGCAGAAAACTGCGTCCGCGTCTACCAAAAGATGCATGCGCATGCTTAAAACGCGTTTTGGCACAAATCCATGTGCGGATGTTAAAAAGAGCAGCATCGGCATGCTTTTCACGTCGTTTGGTAGAAATCCACGCGCGCGTTCTGCCAAAAGCACCATTTGCATGCATATCGTGTGGTTTTGCAGAAAACTGCGTCCGCGTCTACCAAAAGATGCATGCGCATGCTTAAAACGCGTTTTGGCACAAATCCATGTGCGGGTGCTAAAAAGAGCAGCATCGGCATGCTTTTCACGTCGTTTGGTAGAAATCCACACGCGCGTTCTGCCAAAAGCACCATTTGCATGCCTATCGTGTGGTTTTGCAGAAAACTGCGTCCGCGTCTACCAAAAGATGCATGCGCATGCTTAAAACGCGCTTTGGCACAAATCCATGTGCGGATGTTAAAAAGAGCAGCATCGGCATGCTTTTCACGTCGTTTGGTAGAAATCCACGCGCGCGTTCTGCCAAAAGCACCATTTGCATGCCTATCGTGTGGTTTTGCAGAAAACTGCGTCCGCGTCTACCAAAAGATGCATGCGCATGCTTAAAACGCGCTTTGGCACAAATCCATGTGCGGATGTTAAAAAGAGCAGCATCGGCATGCTTTTCACGTCGTTTGGTAGAAATCCACACGCGCGTTCTGCCAAAAGCACCATTTGCATGCATATCGTGTGGTTTGCAGAAAACTGCGTCCGCGTCTACCAAAAGATGCATGTGCATGCTTAAAACGCGCTTTGGCACAAATCCATGTGCGGGTGCTAAAAAGAGCAGCATCGGCATGCTTTTCACGTCGTTTGGTAGAAATCCACGCGCGCGTTCTGCCAAAAGCACCATTTGCATGCCTATCGTGTGGTTTTGCAGAAAACTGCGTCCGCGTCTACCAAAAGATGCATGCGCATGCTTAAAACGCGTTTTGGCACAAATCCATGTGCGGATGTTAAAAAGATCAGCATCGGCATGCTTTTCACGTCGTTTGGTAGAAATCCACGCGCGCGTTCTGCCAAAAGCACCATTTGCATGCATATCGTGTGGTTTTGCAGAAAACTGCGTCCGCGTCTACCAAAAGATGCATGTGCATGCTGAAAACGCGTTTTGGCACAAATCCATGTGCGGGTGCTAAAAAGAGCAGCATCGGCATGCTTTTCACGTCGTTTGGTAGAAATCCACACGCGCGTTCTGCCAAAAGCACCATTTGCATGCCTATCGTGTGGTTTTGCAGAAAACTGCGTCCGCGTCTACCAAAAGATGCATGCGCATGCTTAAAACGCGCTTTGGCACAAATCCATGTGCGGGTGCTAAAAAGAGCAGCATCGGCATGCTTTTCACGTCGTTTGGTAGAAATCCACACGCGCGTTCTGCCAAAAGCACCATTTGCATGCCTATCGTGTGGTTTTGCAGAAAACTGCGTCCGCGTCTACCAAAAGATGCATGCGCATGCTTAAAACGCGCTTTGGCACAAATCCATGTGCGGATGTTAAAAAGAGCAGCATCGGCATGCTTTTCACGTCGTTTGGTAGAAATCCACGCGCGCGTTCTGCCAAAAGCACCATTTGCATGCATATCGTGTGGTTTTGCAGAAAACTGCGTCCGCGTCTACCAAAAGATGCATGCGCATGCTTAAAACGCGTTTTGGCACAAATCCATGTGCGGGTGCTAAAAAGAGCAGCATCGGCATGCTTTTCACGTCGTCTGGTAGAAATCCACACGCGCCTTCTGCCAAAAGCACCATTCGCATGCCTATCGTGTGGTTTTGCAGAAAACTGCGTCCGCGTCTACCAAAAGATGCATGCGCATGCTTAAAACGCGCTTTGGCACAAATCCATGTGCGGATGTTAAAAAGAGCAGCATCGGCATGCTTTTCACGTCGTTTGGTAGAAATCCACACGCGCGTTCTGCCAAAAGCACCATTTGCATGCATATCGTGTGGTTTTGCAGAAAACTGCGTCCGCGTCTACCAAAAGATGCATGTGCATGCTTAAAACGCGCTTTGGCGCAAATCCATGTGCGGGTGCTAAAAAGAGCAGCATCGGCATGCTTTTCACGTCGTTTGGTAGAAATCCACGCGCGCGTTCTGCCAAAAGCACCATTTGCATGCCTATCGTGTGGTTTTGCAGAAAACTGCGTCCGCGTCTACCAAAAGATGCATGCGCATGCTTAAAACGCGTTTTGGCACAAATCCATGTGCGGATGTTAAAAAGAGCAGCATCGGCATGCTTTTCACGTCGTTTGGTAGAAATCCACGCGCGCGTTCTGCCAGAAGCACCATTTGCATGCATATCGTGTGGTTTTGCAGAAAACTGCGTCCGCGTCTACCGAAAGATGCATGTGCATGCTAAAAACGCGTTTTTTCACAAATCCATGTGCGGGTGCTAAAAAGAGCAGCATCGGCATGCTTTTCACGTCGTTTGGTAGAAATCCACGCGCGCGTTCTGCCAAAAGCACCATTTGCATGCCTATCGTGTGGTTTTGCAGAAAACTGCGTCCGCGTCTACCAAAAGATGCATGCGCATGCTTAAAACGCGTTTTGGCACAAATCCATGTGCGGATGTTAAAAAGAGCAGCATCGGCATGCTTTTCACGTCGTTTGGTAGAAATCCACGCGCGCGTTCTGCCAAAAGCACCATTTGCATGCATATCGTGTGGTTTTGCAGAAAACTGCGTCCGCGTCTACCAAAAGATGCATGCGCATGCTTAAAACGCGTTTTGGCACAAATCCATGTGCGGGTGCTAAAAAGAGCAGCATCGGCATGCTTTTCACGTCGTTTGGTAGAAATCCACACGCGCGTTCTGCCAAAAGCACCATTTGCATGCCTATCGTGTGGTTTTGCAGAAAACTGCGTCCGCGTCTACCAAAAGATGCATGCGCATGCTTAAAACGCGCTTTGGCACAAATCCATGTGCGGATGTTAAAAAGAGCAGCATCGGCATGCTTTTCACGTCGTTTGGTAGAAATCCACGCGCGCGTTCTGCCAAAAGCACCATTTGCATGCCTATCGTGTGGTTTTGCAGAAAACTGCGTCCGCGTCTACCAAAAGATGCATGCGCATGCTTAAAACGCGCTTTGGCACAAATCCATGTGCGGATGTTAAAAAGAGCAGCATCGGCATGCTTTTCACGTCGTTTGGTAGAAATCCACACGCGCGTTCTGCCAAAAGCACCATTTGCATGCATATCGTGTGGTTTGCAGAAAACTGCGTCCGCGTCTACCAAAAGATGCATGTGCATGCTTAAAACGCGCTTTGGCACAAATCCATGTGCGGGTGCTAAAAAGAGCAGCATCGGCATGCTTTTCACGTCGTTTGGTAGAAATCCACGCGCGCGTTCTGCCAAAAGCACCATTTGCATGCCTATCGTGTGGTTTTGCAGAAAACTGCGTCCGCGTCTACCAAAAGATGCATGCGCATGCTTAAAACGCGTTTTGGCACAAATCCATGTGCGGATGTTAAAAAGATCAGCATCGGCATGCTTTTCACGTCGTTTGGTAGAAATCCACGCGCGCGTTCTGCCAAAAGCACCATTTGCATGCATATCGTGTGGTTTTGCAGAAAACTGCGTCCGCGTCTACCAAAAGATGCATGTGCATGCTGAAAACGCGTTTTGGCACAAATCCATGTGCGGGTGCTAAAAAGAGCAGCATCGGCATGCTTTTCACGTCGTTTGGTAGAAATCCACACGCGCGTTCTGCCAAAAGCACCATTTGCATGCCTATCGTGTGGTTTTGCAGAAAACTGCGTCCGCGTCTACCAAAAGATGCATGCGCATGCTTAAAACGCGCTTTGGCACAAATCCATGTGCGGGTGCTAAAAAGAGCAGCATCGGCATGCTTTTCACGTCGTTTGGTAGAAATCCACACGCGCGTTCTGCCAAAAGCACCATTTGCATGCCTATCGTGTGGTTTTGCAGAAAACTGCGTCCGCGTCTACCAAAAGATGCATGCGCATGCTTAAAACGCGCTTTGGCACAAATCCATGTGCGGATGTTAAAAAGAGCAGCATCGGCATGCTTTTCACGTCGTTTGGTAGAAATCCACGCGCGCGTTCTGCCAAAAGCACCATTTGCATGCCTATCGTGTGGTTTTGCAGAAAACTGCGTCCGCGTCTACCAAAAGATGCATGCGCATGCTTAAAACGCGCTTTGGCACAAATCCATGTGCGGATGTTAAAAAGAGCAGCATCGGCATGCTTTTCACGTCGTTTGGTAGAAATCCACGCGCGCGTTCTGCCAAAAGCACCATTTGCATGCCTATCGTGTGGTTTTGCAGAAAACTGCGTCCGCGTCTACCAAAAGATGCATGCGCATGCTTAAAACGCGCTTTGGCACAAATCCATGTGCGGATGTTAAAAAGAGCAGCATCGGCATGCTTTTCACGTCGTTTGGTAGAAATCCACACGCGCGTTCTGCCAAAAGCACCATTTGCATGCATATCGTGTGGTTTTGCAGAAAACTGCGTCCGCGTCTACCAAAAGATGCATGTGCATGCTAAAAACGCGTTTTGGCACAAATCCATGTGCGGATGTTAAAAAGAGCAGCATCGGCATGCTTTTCACGTCGTTTGGTAGAAATCCACGCGCGCGTTCTGCCAAAAGCACCATTTGCATGCATATCGTGTGGTTTTGCAGAAAACTGCGTCCGCGTCTACCAAAAGATGCATGCGCATGCTTAAAACGCGTTTTGGCACAAATCCATGTGCGGGTGCTAAAAAGAGCAGCATCGGCATGCTTTTCACGTCGTTTGGTAGAAATCCACACGCGCGTTCTGCCAAAAGCACCATTTGCATGCCTATCGTGTGGTTTTGCAGAAAACTGCGTCCGCGTCTACCAAAAGATGCATGCGCATGCTTAAAACGCGTTTTGGCACAAATCCATGTGCGGGTGCTAAAAAGAGCAGCATCGGCATGCTTTTCACGTCGTTTGGTAGAAATCCACACGCGCGTTCTGCCAAAAGCACCATTTGCATGCCTATCGTGTGGTTTTGCAGAAAACTGCGTCCGCGTCTACCAAAAGATGCATGCGCATGCTTAAAACGCGTTTTGGCACAAATCCATGTGCGGGTGCTAAAAAGAGCAGCATCGGCATGCTTTTCACGTCGTTTGGTAGAAATCCACACGCGCGTTCTGCCAAAAGCAGCATTTGCATGCCTATCGTGTGGTTTTGCAGAAAACTGCGTCCGCGTCTACCAAAAGATGCATGCGCATGCTAAAAACGCGTTTTGGCACAAATCCATGTGCGGGTGCTAAAAAGAGCAGCATCGGCATGCTTTTCACGTCGTTTGGTAGAAATCAACGCGCGCGTTCTGCCAAAAGCACCATTTGCATGCCTATCGTGTGGTTTTGCAGAAAACTGCGTCCGCGTCTACCAAAAGATGCATGCGCATGCTTAAAACGCGTTTTGGCACAAATCCATGTGCGGATGTTAAAAAGAGCAGCATCGGCATGCTTTTCACGTCGTTTGGTAGAAATCCACACGCGCGTTCTGCCAAAAGCACCATTTGCATGCATATCGTGTGGTTTTGCAGAAAACTGCGTCCGCGTCTACCAAAAGATGCATGTGCATGCTAAAAACGCGTTTTGGCACAAATCCATGTGCGGGTGCTAAAAGGAGCAGCATCGGCATGCTTTTCACGTCGTTTGGTAGAAATCCACGCGCGCGTTCTGCCAAAAGCACCATTTGCATGCATATCGTGTGGTTTTGCAGAAAACTGCGTCCGCGTCTACCAAAAGATGCATGCGCATGCTTAAAACGCGTTTTGGCACAAATCCATGTGCGGGTGCTAAAAAGAGCAGCATCGGCATGCTTTTCACGTCGTTTGGTAGAAATCCACACGCGCGTTCTGCCAAAAGCACCATTTGCATGCCTATCGTGTGGTTTTGCAGAAAACTGCGTCCGCGTCTACCAAAAGATGCATGCGCATGCTTAAAACGCGTTTTGGCACAAATCCATGTGCGGGTGCTAAAAAGAGCAGCATCGGCATGCTTTTCACGTCGTTTGGTAGAAATCCACACGCGCGTTCTGCCAAAAGCACCATTTGCATGCCTATCGTGTGGTTTTGCAGAAAACTGCGTCCGCGTCTACCAAAAGATGCATGCGCATGCTTAAAACGCGCTTTGGCACAAATCCATGTGCGGGTGCTAAAAAGAGCAGCATCGGCATGCTTTTCACGTCGTTTGGTAGAAATCCACGCGCGCGTTCTGCCAAAAGCACCATTTGCATGCATATCGTGTGGTTTTGCAGAAAACTGCGTCCGCGTCTACCAAAAGATGCATGCGCATGCTTAAAACGCGTTTTGGCACAAATCCATGTGCGGGTGCTAAAAAGAGCAGCATCGGCATGCTTTTCACGTCGTTTGGTAGAAATCCACACGCGCGTTCTGCCAAAAGCACCATTTGCATGCCTATCGTGTGGTTTTGCAGAAAACTGCGTCCGCGTCTACCAAAAGATGCATGCGCATGCTTAAAACGCGTTTTGGCACAAATCCATGTGCGGGTGCTAAAAAGAGCAGCATCGGCATGCTTTTCACGTCGTTTGGTAGAAATCCACACGCGCGTTCTGCCAAAAGCACCATTTGCATGCCTATCGTGTGGTTTTGCAGAAAACTGCGTCCGCGTCTACCAAAAGATGCATGCGCATGCTTAAAACGCGTTTTGGCACAAATCCATGTGCGGGTGCTAAAAAGAGCAGCATCGGCATGCTTTTCACGCACGTCGTTTGGTAGAAATCCACGCGCGCGTTCTGCCAAAAGCACCATTTGCATGCATATCGTGTGGTTTTGCAGAAAACTGCGTCCGCGTCTACCAAAAGATGCATGCGCATGCTTAAAACGAGTTTTGGCACAAATCCATGTGCGGGTGCTAAAAAGAGCAGCATCGGCATGCTTTTCACGTCGTTTGGTAGAAATCCACACGCGCGTTCTGCCAAAAGCACCATTTGCATGCATATCGTGTGGTTTTGCAGAAAACTGCGTCCGCGTCTACCAAAAGATGCATGCGCATGCTTAAAACGCGCTTTGGCACAAATCCATGTGCGGATGTTAAAAAGAGCAGCGTCGGCATGCTTTTCACGTCGTTTGGTAGAAATCCACGCGCGCGTTCTGCCAAAAGCACCATTTGCTTGCATATCGTGTGGTTTTGCAGAAAACTGCTTCCGCGTCTACCAAAAGATGCATGCGCATGCTTAAAACGCGTTTTGGCACAAATCCATGTGCGGGTGCTAAAAAGAGCAGCATCGGCATGCTTTTCACGTCGTTTGGTAGAAATCCACACGCGCGTTCTGCCAAAAGCACCATTTGCATGCATATCGTGTGGTTTTGCAGAAAACTGCGTCCGCGTCTACCAAAAGATGCATGTGCATGCTAAAAACGCGTTTTGGCACAAATCCATGTGCGGGTGCTAAAAAGAGCAGCATCGGCATGCTTTTCACGTCGTTTGGTAGAAATCCACGCGCGCGTTCTGCCAAAAGCACCATTTGCATGCATATCGTGTGGTTTTGCAGAAAACTGCGTCCGCGTCTACCAAAAGATGCATGCGCATGCTTAAAACGCGTTTTGGCACAAATCCATGTGCGGGTGCTAAAAAGAGCAGCATCGGCATGCTTTTCACGTCGTTTGGTAGAAATCCACACGCGCGTTCTGCCAAAAGCACCATTTGCATGCCTATCGTGTGGTTTTGCAGAAAACTGCGTCCGCGTCTACCAAAAGATGCATGCGCATGCTTAAAACGCGTTTTGGCACAAATCCATGTGCGGGTGCTAAAAAGAGCAGCATCGGCATGCTTTTCACGTCGTTTGGTAGAAATCCACACGCGCGTTCTGCCAAAAGCACCATTTGCATGCCTATCGTGTGGTTTTGCAGAAAACTGCGTCCGCGTCTACCAAAAGATGCATGCGCATGCTTAAAACGCGCTTTGGCACAAATCCATGTGCGGATGTTAAAAAGAGCAGCATCGGCATGCTTTTCACGTCGTTTGGTAGAAATCCACGCGCGCGTTCTGCCAAAAGCACCATTTGCATGCATATCGTGTGGTTTTGCAGAAAACTGCGTCCGCGTCTAACAAAAGATGCATGCGCATGCTTAAAACGCGCTTTGGCACAAATCCATGTGCGGATGTTAAAAAGAGCAGCATCGGCATGCTTTTCACGTCGTTTGGTAGAAATCCACGCGCGCGTTCTGCCAAAAGCACCATTTGCATGCATATCGTGTGGTTTTGCAGAAAACTGCGTCCGCGTCTACCAAAAGATGCATGCGCATGCTTAAAACGCGCTTTGGCACAAATCCATGTGCGGATATTAAAAAGAGCAGCATCGGCATGCTTTTCACGTCCTTTGGTAGAAATCCACGCGCGCGTTCTGCCAAAAGCACCATTTGCTTGCATATCGTGTGGTTTTGCAGAAAACTGCGTCCGCGTCTACCAAAAGATGCATGCGCATGCTTAAAACGCGCTTTGGCACAAATCCATGTGCGGATGTTAAAAAGAGCAGCATCGGCATGCTTTTCACGTCGTTTGGTAGAAATCCACACGCGCGTTCTGCCAAAAGCACCATTTGCATGCATATCGTGTGGTTTTGCAGAAAACTGCGTCCGCGTCTACCAAAATATGCATGTGCATGCTAAAAACGCGTTTTGGCACAAATCCATGTGCGGATGTTAAAAAGAGCAGCATCGGCATGCTTTTCACGTCGTTTGGTAGAAATCCACGCGCGCGTTCTGCCAAAAGCACCATTTGCATGCATATCGTGTGGTTTTGCAGAAAACTGCGTCCGCGTCTACCAAAAGATGCATGCGCATGCTTAAAACGCGTTTTGGCACAAATCCATGTGCGGGTGCTAAAAAGAGCAGCATCGGCATGCTTTTCACGTCGTTTGGTAGAAATCCACACGCGCGTTCTGCCAAAAGCACCATTTGCATGCCTATCGTGTGGTTTTGCAGAAAACTGCGTCCGCGTCTACCAAAAGATGCATGCGCATGCTTAAAACGCGTTTTGGCACAAATCTATGTGCGGGTGCTAAAAAGAGCAGCATCGGCATGCTTTTCACGTCGTTTGGTAGAAATCCACACGCGCGTTCTGCCAAAAGCACCATTTGCATGCCTATCGTGTGGTTTTGCAGAAAACTGCGTCCGCGTCTACCAAAAGATGCATGCGCATGCTTAAAACGCGTTTTGGCACAAATCCATGTGCGGGTGCTAAAAAGAGTAGCATCGGCATGCTTTTCACGTCGTTTGGTAGAAATCCACACGCGCGTTCTGCCAAAAGCACCATTTGCATGCCTATCGTGTGGTTTTGCAGAAAACTGCGTCCGCGTCTACCAAAAGATGCATGCGCATGCTTAAAACGCGCTTTGGCACAAATCGATGTGCGGATGTTAAAAAGAGCAGCATCGGCATGCTTTTCACGTCGTTTGGTAGAAATCCACACGCGCGTTCTGCCAAAAGCACCATTTTCATGCATATCGTGTGGTTTTGAAGAAAACTGCGTCCGCGTCTACCAAAAGATGCATGTGCATGCTAAAAACGCGTTTTGGCACAAATCCATGTGCGGGTGCTAAAAAGAGCAGCATCGGCATGCTTTTCACGTCGTTTGGTAGAAATCCACGCGCGCGTTCTGCCAAAAGCACCATTTGCATGCCTATCGTGTGGTTTTGCAGAAAACTGCGTCCGCGTCTACCAAAAGATGCATGCGCATGCTTAAAACGCGTTTTGGCACAAATCCATGTGCGGATGTTAAAAAGAGCAGCATCGGCATGCTTTTCACGTCGTTTGGTAGAAATCCACGCGCGCGTTCTGCCAAAAGCACCATTTGCATGCATATCGTGTGGTTTTGCAGAAAACTGCGTCCGCGTCTACCAAAAGATGCATGCGCATGCTTAAAACGCGTTTTGGCACAAATCCATGTGCGGGTGCTAAAAAGAGCAGCATCGGCATGCTTTTCACGTCGTTTGGTAGAAATCCACACGCGCGTTCTGCCAAAAGCACCATTTGCATGCCTATCGTGTGGTTTTGCAGAAAACTGCGTCCGCGTCTACCAAAAGATGCATGCGCATGCTTAAAACGCGCTTTGGCACAAATCCATGTGCGGATGTTAAAAAGAGCAGCATCGGCATGCTTTTCACGTCGTTTGGTAGAAATCCACGCGCGCGTTCTGCCAAAAGCACCATTTGCATGCATATCGTGTGGTTTTGCAGAAAACTGCGTCCGCGTCTACCAAAAGATGCATGCGCATGCTTAAAACGCGTTTTGGCACAAATCCATGTGCGGGTGCTAAAAAGAGCAGCATCGGCATGCTTTTCACGTCGTTTGGTAGAAATCCACACGCGCGTTCTGCCAAAAGCACCATTTGCATGCCTATCGTGTGGTTTTGCAGAAAACTGCGTCCGCGTCTACCAAAAGATGCATGCGCATGCTTAAAACGCGCTTTGGCACAAATCCATGTGCGGATGTTAAAAAGAGCAGCATCGGCATGCTTTTCACGTCGTTTGGTAGAAATCCACGCGCGCGTTCTGCCAAAAGCACCATTTGCATGCATATCGTGTGGTTTTGCAGAAAACTGCGTCCGCGTCTACCAAAAGATGCATGCGCATGCTTAAAACGCGTTTTGGCACAAATCCATGTGCGGGTGCTAAAAAGAGCAGCATTGGCATGCTTTTCACGTCGTCTGGTAGAAATCCACACGCGCGTTCTGCCAAAAGCACCATTCGCATGCCTATCGTGTGGTTTTGCAGAAAACTGCTTCCGCGTCTACCAAAAGATGCATGCGCATGCTTAAAACGCGCTTTGGCACAAATCCATGTGCGGATGTTAAAAAGAGCAGCATCGGCATGCTTTTCACGTCGTTTGGTAGAAATCCACGCGCGCGTTCTGCCAAAAGCACCATTTGCATGCATATCGTGTGGTTTTGCAGAAAACTGCGTCCGCGTCTACCAAAAGATGCATGCGCATGCTTAAAACGCGTTTTGGCACAAATCCATGTGCGGGTGCTAAAAAGAGCAGCATCGGCATGCTTTTCACGTCGTTTGGTAGAAATCCACACGCGCGTTCTGCCAAAAGCACCATTTGCATGCCTATCGTGTGGTTTTGCAGAAAACTGCGTCCGCGTCTACCAAAAGATGCATGCGCATGCTTAAAACGCGCTTTGGCACAAATCCATGTGCGGATGTTAAAAAGAGCAGCATCGGCATGCTTTTCACGTCGTTTGGTAGAAATCCACACGCGCGTTCTGCCAAAAGCACCATTTTCATGCATATCGTGTGGTTTTGAAGAAAACTGCGTCCGCGTCTACCAAAAGATGCATGTGCATGCTAAAAACGCGTTTTGGCACAAATCCATGTGCGGGTGCTAAAAAGAGCAGCATCGGCATGCTTTTCACGTCGTTTGGTAGAAATCCACACGCGCGTTCTGCCAAAAGCACCATTTGCATGCCTATCGTGTGGTTTTGCAGAAAACTGCGTCCGCGTCTACCAAAAGATGCATGCGCATGCTTAAAACGCGTTTTGGCACAAATCCATGTGCGGGTGCTAAAAAGAGTAGCATCGGCATGCTTTTCACGTCGTTTGGTAGAAATCCACACGCGCGTTCTGCCAAAAGCACCATTTGCATGCCTATCGTGTGGTTTTGCAGAAAACTGCGTCCGCGTCTACCAAAAGATGCATGCGCATGCTTAAAACGCGCTTTGGCACAAATCGATGTGCGGATGTTAAAAAGAGCAGCATCGGCATGCTTTTCACGTCGTTTGGTAGAAATCCACACGCGCGTTCTGCCAAAAGCACCATTTTCATGCATATCGTGTGGTTTTGAAGAAAACTGCGTCCGCGTCTACCAAAAGATGCATGTGCATGCTAAAAACGCGTTTTGGCACAAATCCATGTGCGGGTGCTAAAAAGAGCAGCATCGGCATGCTTTTCACGTCGTTTGGTAGAAATCCACGCGCGCGTTCTGCCAAAAGCACCATTTGCATGCCTATCGTGTGGTTTTGCAGAAAACTGCGTCCGCGTCTACCAAAAGATGCATGCGCATGCTTAAAACGCGTTTTGGCACAAATCCATGTGCGGATGTTAAAAAGAGCAGCATCGGCATGCTTTTCACGTCGTTTGGTAGAAATCCACGCGCGCGTTCTGCCAAAAGCACCATTTGCATGCATATCGTGTGGTTTTGCAGAAAACTGCGTCCGCGTCTACCAAAAGATGCATGCGCATGCTTAAAACGCGTTTTGGCACAAATCCATGTGCGGGTGCTAAAAAGAGCAGCATCGGCATGCTTTTCACGTCGTTTGGTAGAAATCCACACGCGCGTTCTGCCAAAAGCACCATTTGCATGCCTATCGTGTGGTTTTGCAGAAAACTGCGTCCGCGTCTACCAAAAGATGCATGCGCATGCTTAAAACGCGCTTTGGCACAAATCCATGTGCGGATGTTAAAAAGAGCAGCATCGGCATGCTTTTCACGTCGTTTGGTAGAAATCCACGCGCGCGTTCTGCCAAAAGCACCATTTGCATGCATATCGTGTGGTTTTGCAGAAAACTGCGTCCGCGTCTACCAAAAGATGCATGCGCATGCTTAAAACGCGTTTTGGCACAAATCCATGTGCGGGTGCTAAAAAGAGCAGCATCGGCATGCTTTTCACGTCGTTTGGTAGAAATCCACACGCGCGTTCTGCCAAAAGCACCATTTGCATGCCTATCGTGTGGTTTTGCAGAAAACTGCGTCCGCGTCTACCAAAAGATGCATGCGCATGCTTAAAACGCGCTTTGGCACAAATCCATGTGCGGATGTTAAAAAGAGCAGCATCGGCATGCTTTTCACGTCGTTTGGTAGAAATCCACGCGCGCGTTCTGCCAAAAGCACCATTTGCATGCATATCGTGTGGTTTTGCAGAAAACTGCGTCCGCGTCTACCAAAAGATGCATGCGCATGCTTAAAACGCGTTTTGGCACAAATCCATGTGCGGGTGCTAAAAAGAGCAGCATTGGCATGCTTTTCACGTCGTCTGGTAGAAATCCACACGCGCGTTCTGCCAAAAGCACCATTCGCATGCCTATCGTGTGGTTTTGCAGAAAACTGCTTCCGCGTCTACCAAAAGATGCATGCGCATGCTTAAAACGCGCTTTGGCACAAATCCATGTGCGGATGTTAAAAAGAGCAGCATCGGCATGCTTTTCACGTCGTTTGGTAGAAATCCACGCGCGCGTTCTGCCAAAAGCACCATTTGCATGCATATCGTGTGGTTTTGCAGAAAACTGCGTCCGCGTCTACCAAAAGATGCATGCGCATGCTTAAAACGCGTTTTGGCACAAATCCATGTGCGGGTGCTAAAAAGAGCAGCATCGGCATGCTTTTCACGTCGTTTGGTAGAAATCCACACGCGCGTTCTGCCAAAAGCACCATTTGCATGCCTATCGTGTGGTTTTGCAGAAAACTGCGTCCGCGTCTACCAAAAGATGCATGCGCATGCTTAAAACGCGCTTTGGCACAAATCCATGTGCGGATGTTAAAAAGAGCAGCATCGGCATGCTTTTCACGTCGTTTGGTAGAAATCCACACGCGCGTTCTGCCAAAAGCACCATTTTCATGCATATCGTGTGGTTTTGAAGAAAACTGCGTCCGCGTCTACCAAAAGATGCATGTGCATGCTAAAAACGCGTTTTGGCACAAATCCATGTGCGGGTGCTAAAAAGAGCAGCATCGGCATGTTTTTCACGTCGTTTGGTAGAAATCCACGCGCGCGTTCTGCCAAAAGCACCATTTGCATGCCTATCGTGTGGTTTTGCAGAAAACTGCGTCCGCGTCTACCAAAAGATGCATGCGCATGCTTAAAACGCGTTTTGGCACAAATCCATGTGCGGATGTTAAAAAGAGCAGCATCGGCATGCTTTTCACGTCGTTTGGTAGAAATCCACGCGCGCGTTCTGCCAAAAGCACCATTTGCATGCATATCGTGGGTTTTGCAGAAAACTGCGTCCGCGTCTACCAAAAGATGCATGCGCATGCTTAAAACGCGTTTTGGCACAAATCCATGTGCGGGTGCTAAAAAGAGCAGCATCGGCATGCTTTTCACGTCTTCTGGTAGAAATCCACACGCGCGTTCTGCCAAAAGCACCATTTGCATGCCTATCGTGTGGTTTTGCAGAAAACTGCGTCCGCGTCTACCAAAAGATGCATGCGCATGCTTAAAACGCGCTTTGGCACAAATCCATGTGCGGATGTTAAAAAGAGCAGCATCGGCATGCTTTTCACGTCGTTTGGTAGAAATCCACGCGCGCGTTCTGCCAAAAGCACCATTTGCATGCATATCGTGTGGTTTTGCAGAAAACTGCGTCCGCGTCTACCAAAAGATGCATGCGCATGCTTAAAACGCGTTTTGGCACAAATCCATGTGCGGGTGCTAAAAAGAGCAGCATCGGCATGCTTTTCACGTCGTTTGGTAGAAATCCACGCGCGCGTTCTGCCAAAAGCACCATTTGCATGCATATCGTGTGGTTTTGCAGAAAACTGCGTCCGCGTCTACCAAAAGATGCATGCGCATGCTTAAAACGCGTTTTGGCACAAATCCATGTGCGGGTGCTAAAAAGAGCAGCATCGGCATGCTTTTCACGTCGTTTGGTAGAAATCCACACGCGCGTTCTGCCAAAAGCACCATTTGCATGCCTATCGTGTGGTTTTGCAGAAAACTGCGTCCGCGTCTACCAAAAGATGCATGCGCATGCTTAAAACGCGTTTTGGCACAAATCCATGTGCGGGTGCTAAAAAGAGCAGCATCGGCATGCTTTTCACGTCGTTTGGTAGAAATCCACGCGCGCGTTCTGCCAAAAGCACCATTTGCATGCCTATCGTGTGGTTTTGCAGAAAACTGCGTCCGCGTCTACCAAAAGATGCATGCGCATGCTTAAAACGCGCTTTGGCAGAAATCGATGTGCGGATGTTAAAAAGAGCAGCATCGGCATGCTTTTCACGTCGTTTGGTAGAAATCCACACGCGCGTTCTGCCAAAAGCACCGTTTTCATGCCTATCGTGTGGTTTTGCAGAAAACTGCGTCCGCGTCTACCAAAAGATGCATGCGCATGCTTAAAACGCGTTTTGGCACAAATCCATGTGCGGATGTTAAAAAGAGCAGCATCGGCATGCTTTTCACGTCGTTTGGTAGAAATCCACGCGCGCGTTCTGCCAAAAGCACCATTTGCATGCATATCGTGTGGTTTTGCAGAAAACTGCGTCCGCGTCTACCAAAAGATGCATGCGCATGCTTAAAACGCGTTTTGGCACAAATCCATGTGCGGGTGCTAAAAAGAGCAGCATCGGCATGCTTTTCACGTCGTTTGGTAGAAATCCACACGCGCGTTCTGCCAAAAGCACCATTTGCATGCCTATCGTGTGGTTTTGCAGAAAACTGCGTCCGCGCATGCATGCGCATGCTTAAAACGCGCTTTGGCACAAATCCATGTGCGGATGTTAAAAAGAGCAGCATCGGCATGCTTTTCACGTCGTTTGGTAGAAATCCACGCGCGCGTTCTGCCAAAAGCACCATTTGCATGCATATCGTGTGGTTTTGCAGAAAACTGCGTCCGCGTCTACCAAAAGATGCATGCGCATGCTTAAAACGCGTTTTGGCACAAATCCATGTGCGGGTGCTAAAAAGAGCAGCATCGGCATGCTTTTCACGTCGTTTGGTAGAAATCCACACGCGCGTTCTGCCAAAAGCACCATTTGCATGCATATCGTGTGGTTTTGCAGAAAACTGCGTCCGCGTCTACCAAAAGATGCATGTGCATGCTAAAAACGCGTTTTTTCACAAATCCATGTGCGGGTGCTAAAAAGAGCAGCATCGGCATGCTTTTCACGTCGTTTGGTAGAAATCCACGCGCGCGTTCTGCCAAAAGCACCATTTGCATGCCTATCGTGTGGTTTTGCAGAAAACTGCGTCCGCGTCTACCAAAAGATGCATGCGCATGCTTAAAACGCGTTTTGGCACAAATCCATGTGCGGATGTTAAAAAGAGCAGCATCGGCATGCTTTTCACGTCGTTTGGTAGAAATCCACGCGCGCGTTCTGCCAAAAGCACCATTTGCATGCATATCGTGTGGTTTTGCAGAAAACTGCGTCCGCGTCTACCAAAAGATGCATGCGCATGCTTAAAACGCGTTTTGGCACAAATCCATGTGCGGCTGCTAAAAAGAGCAGCATCGGCATGCTTTTCACGTCGTTTGGTAGAAATCCACACGCGCGTTCTGCCAAAAGCACCATTTGCATGCCTATCGTGTGGTTTTGCAGAAAACTGCGTCCGCGTCTACCAAAAGATGCATGCGCATGCTTAAAACGCGCTTTGGCACAAATCCATGTGCGGATGTTAAAAAGAGCAGCATCGGCATGCTTTTCACGTCGTTTGGTAGAAATCCACGCGCGCGTTCTGCCAAAAGCACCATTTGCATGCATATCGTGTGGTTTTGCAGAAAACTGCGTCCGCGTCTACCAAAAGATGCATGCGCATGCTTAAAACGCGTTTTGGCACAAATCCATGTGCGGGTGCTAAAAAGAGCAGCATCGGCATGCTTTTCACGTCGTCTGGTAGAAATCCACACGCGCCTTCTGCCAAAAGCACCATTCGCATGCCTATCGTGTGGTTTTGCAGAAAACTGCGTCCGCGTCTACCAAAAGATGCATGCGCATGCTTAAAACGCGCTTTGGCACAAATCCATGTGCGGATGTTAAAAAGAGCAGCATCGGCATGCTTTTCACGTCGTTTGGTAGAAATCCACACGCGCGTTCTGCCAAAAGCACCATTTGCATGCATATCGTGTGGTTTTGCAGAAAACTGCGTCCGCGTCTACCAAAAGATGCATGTGCATGCTTAAAACGCGCTTTGGCGCAAATCCATGTGCGGGTGCTAAAAAGAGCAGCATCGGCATGCTTTTCACGTCGTTTGGTAGAAATCCACGCGCGCGTTCTGCCAAAAGCACCATTTGCATGCCTATCGTGTGGTTTTGCAGAAAACTGCGTCCGCGTCTACCAAAAGATGCATGCGCATGCTTAAAACGCGTTTTGGCACAAATCCATGTGCGGATGTTAAAAAGAGCAGCATCGGCATGCTTTTCACGTCGTTTGGTAGAAATCCACGCGCGCGTTCTGCCAGAAGCACCATTTGCATGCATATCGTGTGGTTTTGCAGAAAACTGCGTCCGCGTCTACCAAAAGATGCATGTGCATGCTAAAAACGCGTTTTTTCACAAATCCATGTGCGGGTGCTAAAAAGAGCAGCATCGGCATGCTTTTCACGTCGTTTGGTAGAAATCCACGCGCGCGTTCTGCCAAAAGCACCATTTGCATGCCTATCGTGTGGTTTTGCAGAAAACTGCGTCCGCGTCTACCAAAAGATGCATGCGCATGCTTAAAACGCGTTTTGGCACAAATCCATGTGCGGATGTTAAAAAGAGCAGCATCGGCATGCTTTTCACGTCGTTTGGTAGAAATCCACGCGCGCGTTCTGCCAAAAGCACCATTTGCATGCATATCGTGTGGTTTTGCAGAAAACTGCGTCCGCGTCTACCAAAAGATGCATGCGCATGCTTAAAACGCGTTTTGGCACAAATCCATGTGCGGGTGCTAAAAAGAGCAGCATCGGCATGCTTTTCACGTCGTTTGGTAGAAATCCACACGCGCGTTCTGCCAAAAGCACCATTTGCATGCCTATCGTGTGGTTTTGCAGAAAACTGCGTCCGCGTCTACCAAAAGATGCATGCGCATGCTTAAAACGCGCTTTGGCACAAATCCATGTGCGGATGTTAAAAAGAGCAGCATCGGCATGCTTTTCACGTCGTTTGGTAGAAATCCACGCGCGCGTTCTGCCAAAAGCACCATTTGCATGCCTATCGTGTGGTTTTGCAGAAAACTGCGTCCGCGTCTACCAAAAGATGCATGCGCATGCTTAAAACGCGCTTTGGCACAAATCCATGTGCGGATGTTAAAAAGAGCAGCATCGGCATGCTTTTCACGTCGTTTGGTAGAAATCCACACGCGCGTTCTGCCAAAAGCACCATTTGCATGCATATCGTGTGGTTTGCAGAAAACTGCGTCCGCGTCTACCAAAAGATGCATGTGCATGCTTAAAACGCGCTTTGGCACAAATCCATGTGCGGGTGCTAAAAAGAGCAGCATCGGCATGCTTTTCACGTCGTTTGGTAGAAATCCACGCGCGCGTTCTGCCAAAAGCACCATTTGCATGCCTATCGTGTGGTTTTGCAGAAAACTGCGTCCGCGTCTACCAAAAGATGCATGCGCATGCTTAAAACGCGTTTTGGCACAAATCCATGTGCGGATGTTAAAAAGATCAGCATCGGCATGCTTTTCACGTCGTTTGGTAGAAATCCACGCGCGCGTTCTGCCAAAAGCACCATTTGCATGCATATCGTGTGGTTTTGCAGAAAACTGCGTCCGCGTCTACCAAAAGATGCATGTGCATGCTGAAAACGCGTTTTGGCACAAATCCATGTGCGGGTGCTAAAAAGAGCAGCATCGGCATGCTTTTCACGTCGTTTGGTAGAAATCCACACGCGCGTTCTGCCAAAAGCACCATTTGCATGCCTATCGTGTGGTTTTGCAGAAAACTGCGTCCGCGTCTACCAAAAGATGCATGCGCATGCTTAAAACGCGCTTTGGCACAAATCCATGTGCGGGTGCTAAAAAGAGCAGCATCGGCATGCTTTTCACGTCGTTTGGTAGAAATCCACACGCGCGTTCTGCCAAAAGCACCATTTGCATGCCTATCGTGTGGTTTTGCAGAAAACTGCGTCCGCGTCTACCAAAAGATGCATGCGCATGCTTAAAACGCGCTTTGGCACAAATCCATGTGCGGATGTTAAAAAGAGCAGCATCGGCATGCTTTTCACGTCGTTTGGTAGAAATCCACGCGCGCGTTCTGCCAAAAGCACCATTTGCATGCATATCGTGTGGTTTTGCAGAAAACTGCGTCCGCGTCTACCAAAAGATGCATGCGCATGCTTAAAACGCGTTTTGGCACAAATCCATGTGCGGGTGCTAAAAAGAGCAGCATCGGCATGCTTTTCACGTCGTCTGGTAGAAATCCACACGCGCCTTCTGCCAAAAGCACCATTCGCATGCCTATCGTGTGGTTTTGCAGAAAACTGCGTCCGCGTCTACCAAAAGATGCATGCGCATGCTTAAAACGCGCTTTGGCACAAATCCATGTGCGGATGTTAAAAAGAGCAGCATCGGCATGCTTTTCACGTCGTTTGGTAGAAATCCACACGCGCGTTCTGCCAAAAGCACCATTTGCATGCATATCGTGTGGTTTTGCAGAAAACTGCGTCCGCGTCTACCAAAAGATGCATGTGCATGCTTAAAACGCGCTTTGGCGCAAATCCATGTGCGGGTGCTAAAAAGAGCAGCATCGGCATGCTTTTCACGTCGTTTGGTAGAAATCCACGCGCGCGTTCTGCCAAAAGCACCATTTGCATGCCTATCGTGTGGTTTTGCAGAAAACTGCGTCCGCGTCTACCAAAAGATGCATGCGCATGCTTAAAACGCGTTTTGGCACAAATCCATGTGCGGATGTTAAAAAGAGCAGCATCGGCATGCTTTTCACGTCGTTTGGTAGAAATCCACGCGCGCGTTCTGCCAGAAGCACCATTTGCATGCATATCGTGTGGTTTTGCAGAAAACTGCGTCCGCGTCTACCGAAAGATGCATGTGCATGCTAAAAACGCGTTTTTTCACAAATCCATGTGCGGGTGCTAAAAAGAGCAGCATCGGCATGCTTTTCACGTCGTTTGGTAGAAATCCACGCGCGCGTTCTGCCAAAAGCACCATTTGCATGCCTATCGTGTGGTTTTGCAGAAAACTGCGTCCGCGTCTACCAAAAGATGCATGCGCATGCTTAAAACGCGTTTTGGCACAAATCCATGTGCGGATGTTAAAAAGAGCAGCATCGGCATGCTTTTCACGTCGTTTGGTAGAAATCCACGCGCGCGTTCTGCCAAAAGCACCATTTGCATGCATATCGTGTGGTTTTGCAGAATACTGCGTCCGCGTCTACCAAAAGATGCATGCGCATGCTTAAAACGCGTTTTGGCACAAATCCATGTGCGGGTGCTAAAAAGAGCAGCATCGGCATGCTTTTCACGTCGTTTGGTAGAAATCCACACGCGCGTTCTGCCAAAAGCACCATTTGCATGCCTATCGTGTGGTTTTGCAGAAAACTGCGTCCGCGTCTACCAAAAGATGCATGCGCATGCTTAAAACGCGCTTTGGCACAAATCCATGTGCGGATGTTAAAAAGAGCAGCATCGGCATGCTTTTCACGTCGTTTGGTAGAAATCCACGCGCGCGTTCTGCCAAAAGCACCATTTGCATGCCTATCGTGTGGTTTTGCAGAAAACTGCGTCCGCGTCTACCAAAAGATGCATGCGCATGCTTAAAACGCGCTTTGGCACAAATCCATGTGCGGATGTTAAAAAGAGCAGCATCGGCATGCTTTTCACGTCGTTTGGTAGAAATCCACACGCGCGTTCTGCCAAAAGCACCATTTGCATGCATATCGTGTGGTTTGCAGAAAACTGCGTCCGCGTCTACCAAAAGATGCATGTGCATGCTTAAAACGCGCTTTGGCACAAATCCATGTGCGGGTGCTAAAAAGAGCAGCATCGGCATGCTTTTCACGTCGTTTGGTAGAAATCCACGCGCGCGTTCTGCCAAAAGCACCATTTGCATGCCTATCGTGTGGTTTTGCAGAAAACTGCGTCCGCGTCTACCAAAAGATGCATGCGCATGCTTAAAACGCGTTTTGGCACAAATCCATGTGCGGATGTTAAAAAGATCAGCATCGGCATGCTTTTCACGTCGTTTGGTAGAAATCCACGCGCGCGTTCTGCCAAAAGCACCATTTGCATGCATATCGTGTGGTTTTGCAGAAAACTGCGTCCGCGTCTACCAAAAGATGCATGTGCATGCTGAAAACGCGTTTTGGCACAAATCCATGTGCGGGTGCTAAAAAGAGCAGCATCGGCATGCTTTTCACGTCGTTTGGTAGAAATCCACACGCGCGTTCTGCCAAAAGCACCATTTGCATGCCTATCGTGTGGTTTTGCAGAAAACTGCGTCCGCGTCTACCAAAAGATGCATGCGCATGCTTAAAACGCGCTTTGGCACAAATCCATGTGCGGGTGCTAAAAAGAGCAGCATCGGCATGCTTTTCACGTCGTTTGGTAGAAATCCACACGCGCGTTCTGCCAAAAGCACCATTTGCATGCCTATCGTGTGGTTTTGCAGAAAACTGCGTCCGCGTCTACCAAAAGATGCATGCGCATGCTTAAAACGCGCTTTGGCACAAATCCATGTGCGGATGTTAAAAAGAGCAGCATCGGCATGCTTTTCACGTCGTTTGGTAGAAATCCACGCGCGCGTTCTGCCAAAAGCACCATTTGCATGCCTATCGTGTGGTTTTGCAGAAAACTGCGTCCGCGTCTACCAAAAGATGCATGCGCATGCTTAAAACGCGCTTTGGCACAAATCCATGTGCGGATGTTAAAAAGAGCAGCATCGGCATGCTTTTCACGTCGTTTGGTAGAAATCCACGCGCGCGTTCTGCCAAAAGCACCATTTGCATGCCTATCGTGTGGTTTTGCAGAAAACTGCGTCCGCGTCTACCAAAAGATGCATGCGCATGCTTAAAACGCGCTTTGGCACAAATCCATGTGCGGATGTTAAAAAGAGCAGCATCGGCATGCTTTTCACGTCGTTTGGTAGAAATCCACACGCGCGTTCTGCCAAAAGCACCATTTGCATGCATATCGTGTGGTTTTGCAGAAAACTGCGTCCGCGTCTACCAAAAGATGCATGTGCATGCTAAAAACGCGTTTTGGCACAAATCCATGTGCGGATGTTAAAAAGAGCAGCATCGGCATGCTTTTCACGTCGTTTGGTAGAAATCCACGCGCGCGTTCTGCCAAAAGCACCATTTGCATGCATATCGTGTGGTTTTGCAGAAAACTGCGTCCGCGTCTACCAAAAGATGCATGCGCATGCTTAAAACGCGTTTTGGCACAAATCCATGTGCGGGTGCTAAAAAGAGCAGCATCGGCATGCTTTTCACGTCGTTTGGTAGAAATCCACACGCGCGTTCTGCCAAAAGCACCATTTGCATGCCTATCGTGTGGTTTTGCAGAAAACTGCGTCCGCGTCTACCAAAAGATGCATGCGCATGCTTAAAACGCGTTTTGGCACAAATCCATGTGCGGGTGCTAAAAAGAGCAGCATCGGCATGCTTTTCACGTCGTTTGGTAGAAATCCACACGCGCGTTCTGCCAAAAGCACCATTTGCATGCCTATCGTGTGGTTTTGCAGAAAACTGCGTCCGCGTCTACCAAAAGATGCATGCGCATGCTTAAAACGCGTTTTGGCACAAATCCATGTGCGGGTGCTAAAAAGAGCAGCATCGGCATGCTTTTCACGTCGTTTGGTAGAAATCCACACGCGCGTTCTGCCAAAAGCAGCATTTGCATGCCTATCGTGTGGTTTTGCAGAAAACTGCGTCCGCGTCTACCAAAAGATGCATGCGCATGCTAAAAACGCGTTTTGGCACAAATCCATGTGCGGGTGCTAAAAAGAGCAGCATCGGCATGCTTTTCACGTCGTTTGGTAGAAATCAACGCGCGCGTTCTGCCAAAAGCACCATTTGCATGCCTATCGTGTGGTTTTGCAGAAAACTGCGTCCGCGTCTACCAAAAGATGCATGCGCATGCTTAAAACGCGTTTTGGCACAAATCCATGTGCGGATGTTAAAAAGAGCAGCATCGGCATGCTTTTCACGTCGTTTGGTAGAAATCCACACGCGCGTTCTGCCAAAAGCACCATTTGCATGCATATCGTGTGGTTTTGCAGAAAACTGCGTCCGCGTCTACCAAAAGATGCATGTGCATGCTAAAAACGCGTTTTGGCACAAATCCATGTGCGGGTGCTAAAAGGAGCAGCATCGGCATGCTTTTCACGTCGTTTGGTAGAAATCCACGCGCGCGTTCTGCCAAAAGCACCATTTGCATGCATATCGTGTGGTTTTGCAGAAAACTGCGTCCGCGTCTACCAAAAGATGCATGCGCATGCTTAAAACGCGTTTTGGCACAAATCCATGTGCGGGTGCTAAAAAGAGCAGCATCGGCATGCTTTTCACGTCGTTTGGTAGAAATCCACACGCGCGTTCTGCCAAAAGCACCATTTGCATGCCTATCGTGTGGTTTTGCAGAAAACTGCGTCCGCGTCTACCAAAAGATGCATGCGCATGCTTAAAACGCGTTTTGGCACAAATCCATGTGCGGGTGCTAAAAAGAGCAGCATCGGCATGCTTTTCACGTCGTTTGGTAGAAATCCACACGCGCGTTCTGCCAAAAGCACCATTTGCATGCCTATCGTGTGGTTTTGCAGAAAACTGCGTCCGCGTCTACCAAAAGATGCATGCGCATGCTTAAAACGCGCTTTGGCACAAATCCATGTGCGGGTGCTAAAAAGAGCAGCATCGGCATGCTTTTCACGTCGTTTGGTAGAAATCCACGCGCGCGTTCTGCCAAAAGCACCATTTGCATGCATATCGTGTGGTTTTGCAGAAAACTGCGTCCGCGTCTACCAAAAGATGCATGCGCATGCTTAAAACGCGTTTTGGCACAAATCCATGTGCGGGTGCTAAAAAGAGCAGCATCGGCATGCTTTTCACGTCGTTTGGTAGAAATCCACACGCGCGTTCTGCCAAAAGCACCATTTGCATGCCTATCGTGTGGTTTTGCAGAAAACTGCGTCCGCGTCTACCAAAAGATGCATGCGCATGCTTAAAACGCGTTTTGGCACAAATCCATGTGCGGGTGCTAAAAAGAGCAGCATCGGCATGCTTTTCACGTCGTTTGGTAGAAATCCACACGCGCGTTCTGCCAAAAGCACCATTTGCATGCCTATCGTGTGGTTTTGCAGAAAACTGCGTCCGCGTCTACCAAAAGATGCATGCGCATGCTTAAAACGCGTTTTGGCACAAATCCATGTGCGGGTGCTAAAAAGAGCAGCATCGGCATGCTTTTCACGTCGTTTGGTAGAAATCCACACGCGCGTTCTGCCAAAAGCAGCATTTGCATGCCTATCGTGTGGTTTTGCAGAAAACTGCGTCCGCGTCTACCAAAAGATGCATGCGCATGCTTAAAACGCGCTTTGGCACAAATCCATGTGCGGATGTTAAAAAGAGCAGCATCGGCATGCTTTTCACGTCGTTTGGTAGAAATCCACACGCGCGTTCTGCCAAAAGCACCATTTTCATGCATATCGTGTGGTTTTGCAGAAAACTGCGTCCGCGTCTACCAAAAGATGCATGTGCATGCTAAAAACGCGTTTTGGCACAAATCCATGTGCGGGTGCTAAAAAGAGCAGCATCGGCATGCTTTTCACGTCGTTTGGTAGAAATCAACGCGCGCGTTCTGCCAAAAGCACCATTTGCATGCCTATCGTGTGGTTTTGCAGAAAACTGCGTCCGCGTCTACCAAAAGATGCATGCGCATGCTTAAAACGCGTTTTGGCACAAATCCATGTGCGGATGTTAAAAAGAGCAGCATCGGCATGCTTTTCACGTCGTTTGGTAGAAATCCACACGCGCGTTCTGCCAAAAGCACCATTTGCATGCATATCGTGTGGTTTTGCAGAAAACTGCGTCCGCGTCTACCAAAAGATGCATGTGCATGCTAAAAACGCGTTTTGGCACAAATCCATGTGCGGGTGCTAAAAGGAGCAGCATCGGCATGCTTTTCACGTCGTTTGGTAGAAAATCCACGCGCGCGTTCTGCCAAAAGCACCATTTGCATGCATATCGTGTGGTTTTGCAGAAAACTGCGTCCGCGTCTACCAAAAGATGCATGCGCATGCTTAAAACGCGTTTTGGCACAAATCCATGTGCGGGTGCTAAAAAGAGCAGCATCGGCATGCTTTTCACGTCGTTTGGTAGAAATCCACACGCGCGTTCTGCCAAAAGCACCATTTGCATGCCTATCGTGTGGTTTTGCAGAAAACTGCGTCCGCGTCTACCAAAAGATGCATGCGCATGCTTAAAACGCGCTTTGGCACAAATCCATGTGCGGGTGCTAAAAAGAGCAGCATCGGCATGCTTTTCACGTCGTTTGGTAGAAATCCACACGCGCGTTCTGCCAAAAGCACCATTTGCATGCCTATCGTGTGGTTTTGCAGAAAACTGCGTCCGCGTCTACCAAAAGATGCATGCGCATGCTTAAAACGCGTTTTGGCACAAATCCATGTGCGGGTGCTAAAAAGAGCAGCATCGGCATGCTTTTCACGTCGTTTGGTAGAAATCCACACGCGCGTTCTGCCAAAAGCACCATTTGCATGCCTATCGTGTGGTTTTGCAGAAAACTGCGTCCGCGTCTACCAAAAGATGCATGCGCATGCTTAAAACGCGTTTTGGCACAAATCTATGTGCGGGTGCTAAAAAGAGCAGCATCGGCATGCTTTTCACGTCGTTTGGTAGAAATCCACACGCGCGTTCTGCCAAAAGCACCATTTGCATGCCTATCGTGTGGTTTTGCAGAAAACTGCGTCCGCGTCTACCAAAAGATGCATGCGCATGCTTAAAACGCGCTTTGGCACAAATCGATGTGCGGAGTTAAAAAGAGCAGCATCGGCATGCTTTTCACGTCGTTTGGTAGAAATCCACGCGCGCGTTCTGCCAAAAGCACCATTTGCATGCATATCGTGTGGTTTTGCAGAAAACTGCGTCCGCGTCTACCAAAAGATGCATGTGCATGCTAAAAACGCGTTTTGGCACAAATCCATGTGCGGATGTTAAAAGAGCAGCATCGGCATGCTTTTCACGTCGTTTGGTAGAAATCCACGCGCGCGTTCTGCCAAAAGCACCATTTGCATGCCTATCGTGTGGTTTTGCAGAAAACTGCGTCCGCGTCTACCAAAAGATGCATGCGCATGCTTAAAACGCGTTTTGGCACAAATCCATGTGCGGATGTTAAAAAGAGCAGCATCGGCATGCTTTTCACGTCGTTTGGTAGAAATCCACACGCGCGTTCTGCCAAAAGCACCATTTGCATGCATATCGTGTGTTTTGCAGAAAACTGCGTCCGCGTCTACCAAAAGATGCATGCGCATGCTAAAAACGCGTTTTGGCACAAATCCATGTGCGGATGTTAAAAAGAGCAGCATCGGCATGCTTTTCACGTCGTTTGGTAGAAATCCACACGCGCGTTCTGCCAAAAGCACCATTTGCATGCATATCGTGTGGTTTTGCAGAAAACTGCGTCCGCGTCTACCAAAAGATGCATGTCGCATGCTAAAAACGCGTTTGGCACAAATCCATGTGCGGGTGCTAAAAAGAGCAGCATCGGCATGCTTTTCACGTCGTTTGGTAGAAATCCACACGCGCGTTCTGCCAAAAGCACCATTTGCATGCCTATCGTGTGGTTTTGCAGAAAACTGCGTCCGCGTCTACCAAAAGATGCATGCGCATGCTTAAAACGCGCTTTGGCACAAATCCATGTGCGGATGTTAAAAAGAGCAGCATCGGCATGCTTTTCACGTCGATTGGTAGAAATCCACACGCGCGTTCTGCCAAAAGCACCATTTGCATGCATATCGTGTGGTTTTGCAGAAAACTGCGTCCGCGTCTACCAAAAGATGCATGTGCATGCTAAAAACGCGTTTTGGCACAAATCCATGTGCGGATGTTAAAAAGAGCAGCATCGCATGCTTTTCACGTCGTTTGGTAGAAATCCACACGCGCGTTCTGCCAAAAGCACCATTTTCATGCATATCGTGTGGTTTTGCAGAAAACTGCGTCCGCGTCTACCAAAAGATGCGTGCGCATGCTAAAAACGCGTTTTGGCACAAATCCATGTGCGGGTGCTAAAAAGAGCAGCATCGGCATGCTTTTCACGTCGTTTGGTAGAAATCCACGCGCGCGTTCTGCCAAAAGCACCATTTGCATGCCTATCGTGTGGTTTTGCAGAAAACTGCGTCCGCGTCTACCAAAAGATGCATGCGCATGCTTAAAACGCGTTTTGGCACAAATCCATGTGCGGATGTTAAAAAGAGCAGCATCGGCATGCTTTTCACGTCGTTTGGTAGAAATCCACGCGCGCGTTCTGCCAAAAGCACCATTTGCATGCATATCGTGTGGTTTTGCAGATAAACTGCGTCCGCGTCTACCAAAAGATGCATGCGCATGCTTAAAACGCGTTTTGGCACAAATCCATGTGCGGGTGCTAAAAAGAGCAGCATCGGCATGCTTTTCACGTCGTTTGGTAGAAATCCACACGCGCGTTCTGCCAAAAGCACCATTTGCATGCCTATCGTGTGGTTTTGCAGAAAACTGCGTCCGCGTCTACCAAAAGATGCATGCGCATGCTTAAAACGCGCTTTGGCACAAATCCATGTGCGGATGTTAAAAAGAGCAGCATCGGCATGCTTTTCACGTCGTTTGGTAGAAATCCACACGCGCGTTCTGCCAAAAGCACCATTTGCATGCATATCGTGTGGTTTTGCAGAAAACTGCGTCCGCGTCTACCAAAAGATGCATGCGCATGCTAAAAACGCGCTTTGGCACAAATCCATGTGCGGATGTTAAAAAGAGCAGCATCGGCATGCTTTTCACGTCGTTTGGTAGAAATCCACGCGCGCGTTCTGCCAAAAGCACCATTTGCATGCATATCGTGTGGTTTTGCAGAAAACTGCGTCCGCGTCTACCAAAAGATGCATGCGCATGCTAAAAACGCGTTTTGGCACAAATCCATGTGCGGGTGCTAAAAAGAGCAGCATCGGCATGCTTTTCACGTCGTTTGGTAGAAATCCACACGCGCGTTCTGCAAAAAGCACCATTTGCATGCCTATCGTGTGGTTTTGCAGAAAACTGCGTCCGCGTCTACCAAAAGATGCATGCGCATGCTTAAAACGCGCTTTGGCACAAATCCATGTGCGGATGTTAAAAAGAGCAGCATCGGCATGCTTTTCACGTCGTTTGGTAGAAATCCACACGCGCGTTCTGCCAAAAGCACCATTTGCATGCATATCGTGTGGTTTTGCAGAAAACTGCGTCCGCGTCTACCAAAAGATGCATGTGCATGCTAAAAACGCGTTTTGGCACAAATCCATGTGCGGATGTTAAAAAGAGCAGCATCGGCATGCTTTTCACGTCGTTTGGTAGAAATCCACGCGCGCGTTCTGCCAAAAGCACCATTTGCATGCATATCGTGTGGTTTTGCAGAAAACTGCGTCCGCGTCTACCAAAAGATGCATGCGCATGCTTAAAACGCGTTTTGGCACAAATCCATGTGCGGATGTTAAAAAGAGCAGCATCGGCATGCTTTTCACGTCGTTTGGTAGAAATCCACGCGCGCGTTCTGCCAAAAGCACCATTTGCATGCATATCGTGTGGTTTTGCAGAAAACTGCGTCCGCGTCTACCAAAAGATGCATGCGCATGCTTAAAACGCGTTTTGGCACAAATCCATGTGCGGATGTTAAAAAGAGCAGCATCGGCATGCTTTTCACGTCGTTTGGTAGAAATCCAAACGCGCGTTCTGCCAAAAGCACCATTTGCATGCATATCGTGTGGTTTTGCAGAAAACTGCGTCCGCGTCTACCAAAAGATGCATGGCATGCTAAAAACGCGTTTTGGCACAAATCCATGTGCGGGTGCTAAAAGAGCAGCATCGGCATGCTTTTCACGTCGTTTGGTAGAAATCCACACGCGCGTTCTGCCAAAAGCACCATTTGCATGCCTATCGTGTGGTTTTGCAGAAAACTGCGTCCGCGTCTACCAAAAGATGCATGCGCATGCTTAAAACGCGCTTTGGCACAAATCCATGTGCGGATGTTAAAAAGAGCAGCATCGGCATGCTTTTCACGTCGTTTGGTAGAAATCCACACGCGCGTTCTGCCAAAAGCACCATTTGCATGCATATCGTGTGGTTTTGCAGAAAAACTGCCTCGCGTCTACCAAAAGATGCATGTGCATGCTAAAACGCCGTTTTGGCACAAATCCATGTGCGGGTGCTAAAAAGAGCAGCATCGGCATGCTTTTCACGTCGTTTGGTAGAAATCCACGCGCGCGTTCTGCAAAAGCACCATTTGCATGCCTATCGTGTGGTTTTGCAGAAAACTGCGTCCGCGTCTACCAAAAGATGCATGCGCATGCTTAAAACGCGTTTTGGCACAAATCCATGTGCGGATGTTAAAAAGAGCAGCATCGGCATGCTTTTCACGTCGTTTGGTAGAAATCCACGCGCGCGTTCTGCCAAAAGCACCATTTGCATGCATATCGTGTGGTTTTGCAGAAAACTGCGTCCGCGTCTACCAAAAGATGCATGCGCATGCTTAAAACGCGTTTTGGCACAAATCCATGTGCGGGATGCTAAAAAGAGCAGAGCGTCGGCATGCTTTTCACGTCGTTTGGTAGAAATCCACACGCGCGTTCTGCCAAAAGCACCATTTGCATGCATATCGTGTGGTTTTGCAGAAAACTGCGTCCGCGTCTACCAAAAGATGCATGCGCATGCTTAAAACGCGTTTTGGCACAAATCCATGTGCGGATGTTAAAAAGAGCAGCATCGGCATGCTTTTCACGTCGTTTGGTAGAAATCCACGCGCGCGTTCTGCCAAAACCACCATTTGCATGCATATCGTGTGGTTTTGCAGAAAACTGCGTCCGCATCTACCAAAAGATGCATGCGCATGCTTAAAACGCGTTTTGGCACAAATCCATGTGCGGGTGCTAAAAAGAGCAGCATCGGCATGCTTTTCACGTCGTTTGGTAGAAATCCACACGCGCGTTCTGCCAAAAGCACCATTTGCATGCATATCGTGTGGTTTTGCAGAAAACTGCGTCCGCGTCTACCAAAAGATGCATGTGCATGCTAAAAACGCGTTTTGGCACAAATCCATGTGCGGATGTTAAAAAGAGCAGCATCGGCATGCTTTTCACGTCGTTTGGTAGAAATCCACACGCGCGTTCTGCCAAAAGCACCATTTGCATGCATATCGTGTGGTTTTGCAGAAAACTGCGTCCGCGTCTACCAAAAGATGCATGCGCATGCTTAAAACGCGTTTTGGCACAAATCCATGTGCGGGTGCTAAAAAGAGCAGCATCGGCATGCTTTTCACGTCGTTTGGTAGAAATCCACACGCGCGTTCTGCCAAAAGCACCATTTGCATGCATATCGTGTGGTTTTGCAGAAAACTGCGTCCGCGTCTACCAAAAGATGCATGCGCATGCTTAAAACGCGTTTTGGCACAAATCCATGTGCGGATGTTAAAAAGAGCAGCATCGGCATGCTTTTCACGTCGTTTGGTAGAAATCCACGCGCGCGTTCTGCCAAAACCACCATTTGCATGCATATCGTGTGGTTTTGCAGAAAACTGCGTCCGCATCTACCAAAAGATGCGTGCGCATGCTTAAAACGCGTTTTGGCACAAATCCATGTGCGGGTGCTAAAAAGAGCAGCATCGGCATGCTTTTCACGTCGTTTGGTAGAAATCCACACGCGCGTTCTGCCAAAAGCACCATTTGCATGCATATCGTGTGGTTTTGCAGAAAACTGCGTCCGCGTCTACCAAAAGATGCATGTGCATGCTAAAAACGCGTTTTGGCACAAATCCATGTGCGGATGTTAAAAAGAGCAGCATCGGCATGCTTTTCACGTCGTTTGGTAGAAATCCACACGCGCGTTCTGCCAAAAGCACCATTTGCATGCATATCGTGTGGTTTTGCAGAAAACTGCGTCCGCGTCTACCAAAAGATGCATGCGCATGCTTAAAACGCGTTTTGGCACAAATCCATGTGCGGATGTTAAAAAGAGCAGCATCGGCATGCTTTTCACGTCGTTTGGTAGAAATCCACGCGCGCGTTCTGCCAAAACCACCATTTGCATGCATATCGTGTGGTTTTGCAGAAAACTGCGTCCGCATCTACCAAAAGATGCATGCGCATGCTTAAAACGCGTTTTGGCACAAATCCATGTGCGGGTGCTAAAAAGAGCAGCATCGGCATGCTTTTCACGTCGTTTGGTAGAAATCCACACGCGCGTTCTGCCAAAAGCACCATTTGCATGCATATCGTGTGGTTTTGCAGAAAACTGCGTCCGCGTCTACCAAAAGATGCATGCGCATGCTAAAAACGCGTTTTGGCACAAATCCATGTGCGGATATTAAAAAGAGCAGCATCGGCATGCTTTTCACGTCGTTTGGTAGAAATCCACATGCGCGTTCTGCCAAAAGCACCATTTGCATGCATATCGTGTGGTTTTGCAGAAAACTGCGTCCGCGTCTACCAAAAGATGCATGCGCATGCTTAAAACGCGCTTTGGCACAAATCCATGTGCGGATGTTAAAAAGAGCAGCATCGGCATGCTTTTCACGTCGTTTGGTAGAAATCCACACGCGCGTTCTGCCAAAAGCACCATTTGCATGCATATCGTGTGGTTTTGCAGAAAACTGCGTCCGCGTCTACCAAAAGATGCATGTGCATGCTAAAAACGCGTTTTGGCACAAATCCATGTGCGGATGTTAAAAAGAGCAGCATCGGCATGCTTTTCACGTCGTTTGGTAGAAATCCACACGCGCGTTCTGCCAAAAGCACCATTTGCATGCATATCGTGTGGTTTTGCTGAAAACTGTGTCCGCGTCTACCAAAAGATGCATGCGCATGCTTAAAACGCGCTTTGGCACAAATCCATGTGCGGATGTTAAAAAGAGCAGCATCGGCATGCTTTTCACGTCGTTTGGTAGAAATCCACACGCGCGTTCTGCCAAAAGCACCATTTGCATGCATATCGTGTGGTTTTGCAGAAAACTGCGTCCGCGTCTACCAAAAGATGCATGTGCATGCTAAAAACGCGTTTTGGCACAAATCCATGTGCGGATGTTAAAAAGAGCAGCATCGGCATGCTTTTCACGTCGTTTGGTAGAAATCCACACGCGCGTTCTGCCAAAAGCACCATTTGCATGCATATCGTGTGGTTTTGCAGAAAACTGCGTCCGCGTCTACCAAAAGATGCATGCGCATGCTTAAAACGCGCTTTGGCACAAATCCATGTGCGGATGTTAAAAAGAGCAGCATCGGCATGCTTTTCACGTCGTTTGGTAGAAATCCACGCGCGCGTTCTGCCAAAAGCACCATTTGCATGCATATCGTGTGGTTTTGCAGAAAACTGCGTCTGCGTCTACCAAAAGATGCATGCGCATGCTTAAAACGCGTTTTTGCACAAATCCATGTGCGGATGTTAAAAAGAGCAGCATCGGCATGCTTTTCACGTCGTTTGGTAGAAATCCACGCGTGCGTTCTGCCAAAAGCACCATTTGCATGCCTATCGTGTGGTTTTGCAGAAAACTGCGTCCGCGTCTACCAAAAGATGCATGCGCATGCTTAAAACGCGTTTTGGCACAAATCCATGCGCGGATGTTAAAAAGAGCAGCATCGGCATGCTTTTCCCGTCGTTTGGTAGAAATCCACGCGCGCGTTCTGCCAAAAGCACCATTTGCATGCATATCGTGTGGTTTTGCAGAAAACTGCGTCCGCGTCTACCAAAAGATGCATGTGCATGCTAAAAACGCGTTTTGGCACAAATCCATGTGCGGATGTTAAAAAGAGCAGCATCGGCATGCTTTTCACGTCGTTTGGTAGAAATCCACACGCGCGTTCTGCCAAAAGCACCATTTGCATGCATATCGTGTGGTTTTGCAGAAAACTGCGTCCGCGTCTACCAAAAGATGCATGCGCATGCTTAAAACGCGTTTTGGCACAAATCCATGTGCGGATGTTAAAAAGAGCAGCATCGGCATGCTTTTCACGTCGTTTGGTAGAAATCCACGCGCGCGTTCTGCCAAAACCACCATTTGCATGCATATCGTGTGGTTTTGCAGAAAACTGCGTCCGCATCTACCAAAAGATGCATGCGCATGCTTAAAACGCGTTTTGGCACAAATCCATGTGCGGGTGCTAAAAAGAGCAGCATCGGCATGCTTTTCACGTCGTTTGGTAGAAATCCACACGCGCGTTTTGCCAAAAGCACCATTTGCATGCATATCGTGTGGTTTTGCAGAAAACTGCGTCCGCGTCTACCAAAAGATGCATGTGCATGCTAAAAACGCGTTTTGGCACAAATCCATGTGCGGATGTTAAAAAGAGCAGCATCGGCATGCTTTTCACGTCGTTTGGTAGAAATCCACACGCGCGTTCTGCCAAAAGCACCATTTGCATGCATATCGTGTGGTTTTGCAGAAAACTGCGTCCGCGTCTACCAAAAGATGCATGCGCATGCTTAAAACGCGCTTTGGCACAAATCCATGTGCGGATGTTAAAAAGAGCAGCATCGGCATGCTTTTCACGTCGTTTGGTAGAAATCCACACGCGCGTTCTGCCAAAAGCACCATTTGCATGCATATCGTGTGGTTTTGCAGAAAACTGCGTCCGCGTCTACCAAAAGATGCATGTGCATGCTAAAAACGCGTTTTGGCACAAATCCATGTGCGGATGTTAAAAAGAGCAGCATCGGCATGCTTTTCACGTCGTTTGGTAGAAATCCACACGCGCGTTCTGCCAAAAGCACCATTTGCATGCATATCGTGTGGTTTTGCAGAAAACTGCGTCCGCGTCTACCAAAAGATGCATGCGCATGCTTAAAACGCGCTTTGGCACAAATCCATGTGCGGATGTTAAAAAGAGCAGCATCGGCATGCTTTTCACGTCGTTTGGTAGAAATCCACACGCGCGTTCTGCCAAAAGCACCATTTGCATGCATATCGTGTGGTTTTGCAGAAAACTGCGTCCGCGTCTACCAAAAGATGCATGTGCATGCTAAAAACGCGTTTTGGCACAAATCCATGTGCGGATGTTAAAAAGAGCAGCATCGGCATGCTTTTCACGTCGTTTGGTAGAAATCCACACGCGCGTTCTGCCAAAAGCACCATTTGCATGCATATCGTGTGGTTTTGCAGAAAACTGCGTCCGCGTCTACCAAAAGATGCATGCGCATGCTTAAAACGCGCTTTGGCACAAATCCATGTGCGGATGTTAAAAAGAGCAGCATCGGCAGGCTTTTCACGTCGTTTGGTAGAAATCCACGCGCGCGTTCTGCCAAAAGCACCATTTGCATGCATATCGTGTGGTTTTGCAGAAAACTGCGTCCGCGTCTACCAAAAGATGCATGCGCATGCTTAAAACGCGTTTTTGCACAAATCCATGTGCGGATGTTAAAAAGAGCAGCATCGGCATGCTTTTCACGTCGTTTGGTAGAAATCCACTCGTGCGTTCTGCCAAAAGCACCATTTGCATGCCTATCGTGTGGTTTTGCAGAAAACTGCGTCCGCGTCTACCAAAAGATGCATGCGCATGCTTAAAACGCGTTTTGGCACAAATCCATGTGCGGATGTTAAAAAGAGCAGCATCGGCATGCTTTTCACGTCGTTTGGTAGAAATCCACGCGCGCGTTCTGCCAAAAGCACCATTTGCATGCATATCGTGTGGTTTTGCAGAAAACTGCGTCCGCGTCTACCAAAAGATGCATGCGCATGCTTAAAACGCGTTTTGGCACAAATCCATGTGCGGATGTTAAAAAGAGCAGCATCGGCATGCTTTTCACGTCGTTTGGTAGAAATCCACGCGCGCGTTCTGCCAAAAGCACCATTTGCATGCCTATCGTGTGGTTTTGCAGAAAACTGCGTCCGCGTCTACCGAAAGATGCATGCGCATGCTTAAAACGCGTTTTGGCACAAATCCATGTGCGGATGTTAAAAAGAGCAGCATCGGCATGCTTTTCACGTCGTTTGGTAGAAATCCACACGCGCGTTCTGCCAAAAGCACCATTTGCATGCATATCGTGTGGTTTTGCAGAAAACTGCGTCCGCGTCTACCAAAAGATGCATGCGCATGCTTAAAACGCGTTTTGGCACAAATCCATGTGCGGGTGCTAAAAAGAGCAGCATCGGCATGCTTTTCACGTCGTTTGGTAGAAATCCACACGCGCGTTCTGCCAAAAGCACCATTTGCATGCATATCGTGTGGTTTTGCAGAAAACTGCGTCCGCGTCTACCAAAAGATGCATGTGCATGCTAAAAACGCGTTTTGGCACAAATCCATGTGCGGATGTTAAAAAGAGCAGCATCGGCATGCTTTTCACGTCGTTTGGTAGAAATCCACGCGCGCGTTCTGCCAAAAGCACCATTTGCATGGTGTGGTTTTGCAGAAAACTGCGTCCGCGTCTACCAAAAGATGCATGCGCATGCTTAAAACGCGCTTTGGCACAAATCCATGTGCGGATGTATAAAGAGCAGCATCGGCATGCTTTTCACGTCGTTTGGTAGAAATCCACGCGCGCGTTCTGCCAAAAGCACCATTTGCATGCATATCGTGTGGTTTTGCAGAAAACTGCGTCCGCGTCTACCAAAAGATGCATGCGCATGCTTAAAACGCGTTTTGGCACAAATCCATGTGCGGATGTTAAAAAGAGCAGCATCGGCATGCTTTTCACGTCGTTTGGTAGAAATCCACGCGCGCGTTCTGCCAAAAGCACCATTTGCATGCCTATCGTGTGGTTTTGCAGAAAACTGCGTCCGCGTCTACCAAAAGATGCATGCGCATGCTTAAAACGCGTTTTGGCAAAAATCCATGTGCGGATGTTAAAAAGAGCAGCATCGGCATGCTTTTCACGTCGTTTGGTAGAAATCCACACGCGCGTTCTGCCAAAAGCACCATTTGCATGCATATCGTGTGGTTTTGCAGAAAACTGCGTCCGCGTCTACCAAAAGATGCATGCGCATGCTTAAAACGCGTTTTGGCACAAATCCATGTGCTGGTGCTAAAAAGAGCAGCATCGGCATGCTTTTCACGTCGTTTGGTAGAAATCCACGCGTGCGTTCTGCCAAAAGCACCATTTGCATGCCTATCGTGTGGTTTTGCAGAAAACTGCGTCCGCGTCTACCAAAAGATGCATGCGCATGCTTAAAACGCGTTTTGGCACAAATCCATGTGCGGATGTTAAAAAGAGCAGCATCGGCATGCTTTTCACGTCGTTTGGTAGAAATCCACGCGCGCGTTCTGCCAAAAGCACTATTTGCATGCATATCGTGTGGTTTTGCAGAAAACTGCGTCCGCGTCTACCAAAAGATGCATGTGCATGCTAAAAACGCGTTTTGGCACAAATCCATGTGCGGATGTTAAAAAGAGCAGCATCGGCATGCTTTTCACGTCGTTTGGTAGAAATCCACACGCGCGTTCTGCCAAAAGCACCATTTGCATGCATATCGTGTGGTTTTGCAGAAAACTGCGTCCGCGTCTACCAAAAGATGCATGCACATGCTTAAAACGCGTTTTGGCACAAATCCATGTGCGGGTGCTAAAAAGAGCAGCATCGGCATGCTTTTCACGTCGTTTGGTAGAAATCCACGCGCGCGTTCTGCCAAAAGCACCATTTGCATGCCTATCGTGTGGTTTTGCAGAAAACTGCGTCCGCGTCTACCAAAAGATGCATGCGCATGCTTAAAACGCGCTTTGGCACAAATCCATGTGCGGATGTATAAAGAGCAGCATCGGCATGCTTTTCACGTCGTTTGGTAGAAATCCACGCGCGCGTTCTGCCAAAAGCACCATTTGCATGCATATCGTGTGGTTTTGCAGAAAACTGCGTCCGCGTCTACCAAAAGATGCATGCGCATGCTTAAAACGCGTTTTGGCACAAATCCATGTGCGGATGTTAAAAAGAGCAGCATCGGCATGCTTTTCACGTCGTTTGGTAGAAATCCACGCGCGCGTTCTGCCAAAAGCACCATTTGCATGCCTATCGTGTGGTTTTGCAGAAAACTGCGTCCGCGTCTACCAAAAGATGCATGCGCATGCTTAAAACGCGTTTTGGCAAAAATCCATGTGCGGATGTTAAAAAGAGCAGCATCGGCATGCTTTTCACGTCGTTTGGTAGAAATCCACACGCGCGTTCTGCCAAAAGCACCATTTGCATGCATATCGTGTGGTTTTGCAGAAAACTGCGTCCGCGTCTACCAAAAGATGCATGCGCATGCTTAAAACGCGTTTTGGCACAAATCCATGTGCTGGTGCTAAAAAGAGCAGCATCGGCATGCTTTTCACGTCGTTTGGTAGAAATCCACGCGTGCGTTCTGCCAAAAGCACCATTTGCATGCCTATCGTGTGGTTTTGCAGAAAACTGCGTCCGCGTCTACCAAAAGATGCATGCGCATGCTTAAAACGCGTTTTGGCACAAATCCATGTGCGGATGTTAAAAAGAGCAGCATCGGCATGCTTTTCACGTCGTTTGGTAGAAATCCACGCGCGCGTTCTGCCAAAAGCACCATTTGCATGCATATCGTGTGGTTTTGCAGAAAACTGTGTCCGCGTCTACCAAAAGATGCATGCGCATGCTTAAAACGCGTTTTGGCACAAATCCATGTGCGGATGTTAAAAAGAGCAGCATCGGCATGCTTTTCACGTCGTTTGGTAGAAATCCACGCGCGCGTTCTGCCAAAAGCACCATTTGCATGCCTATCGTGTGGTTTTGCAGAAAACTGCGTCCGCGTCTACCAAAAGATGCATGCGCATGCTTAAAACGCGTTTTGGCACAAATCCATGTGCGGATGTTAAAAAGAGCAGCATCGGCATGCTTTTCACGTCGTTTGGTAGAAATCCACACGCGCGTTCTGCCAAAAGCACCATTTGCATGCATATCGTGTGGTTTTGCAGAAAACTGCGTCCGCGTCTACCAAAAGATGCATGCGCATTCTTAAAACGCGTTTTGGCACAAATCCATGCGCGGGTGCTAAAAAGAGCAGCATCGGCATGCTTTTCACGTCGTTTGGTAGAAATCCACGCGCGCGTTCTGCCAAAAGCACCATTTGCATGCATATCGTGTGGTTTTGCAGAAAACTGCGTCCGCGTCTACCAAAAGATGCATGCGCATGCTTAAAACGCGTTTTGGCACAAATCCATGTGCGGATGTTAAAAAGAGCAGCATCGGCATGCTTTTCACGTCGTTTGGTAGAAATCCACGCGCGCGTTCTGCCAAAAGCACCATTTGCATGCATATCGTGTGGTTTTGCAGAAAACTGCGTCCGCGTCTACCAAAAGATGCATGCGCATGCTTAAAACGCGTTTTGGCACAAATCCATGTGCGGGTGCTAAAAAGAGCAGCATCGGCATGCTTTTCACGTCGTTTGGTAGAAATCCACACGCGCGTTCTGCCAAAAGCACCATTTGCATGCATATCGTGTGGTTTTGCAGAAAACTGCGTCCGCGTCTACCAAAAGATGCATGTGCATGCTAAAAACGCGTTTTGGCACAAATCCATGTGCGGATGTTAAAAAGAGCAGCATCGGCATGCTTTTCACGTCGTTTGGTAGAAATCCACGCGCGCGTTCTGCCAAAAGCACCATTTGCATGCATATCGTGTGGTTTTGCAGAAAACTGCGTCCGCGTCTACCAAAAGATGCATGCGCATGCTTAAAACGCGTTTTGGCACAAATCCATGTGCGGGTGCTAAAAAGAGCAGCATCGGCATGCTTTTCACGTCGTTTGGTAGAAATCCACACGCGCGTTCTGCCAAAAGCACCATTTGCATGCATATCGTGTGGTTTTGCAGAAAACTGCGTCCGCGTCTACCAAAAGATGCATGCGCATGCTTAAAACGCGTTTTGGCACAAATCCATGTGCGGATGTTAAAAAGAGCAGCATCGGCATGCTTTTCACGTCGTTTGGTAGAAATCCACGCGCGCGTTCTGCCAAAACCACCATTTGCATGCATATCGTGTGGTTTTGCAGAAAACTGCGTCCGCATCTACCAAAAGATGCATGCGCATGCTCAAAACGCGTTTTGGCACAAATCCATGTGCGGGTGCTAAAAAGAGCAGCATCGGCATGCTTTCCACGTCGTTTGGTAGAAATCCACACGCGCGTTCTGCCAAAAGCACCATTTGCATGCATATCGTGTGGTTTTGCAGAAAACTGCGTCCGCGTCTACCAAAAGATGCATGTGCATGCTAAAAACGCGTTTTGGCACAAATCCATGTGCGGATGTTAAAAAGAGCAGCATCGGCATGCTTTTCACGTCGTTTGGTAGAAATCCACACGCGCGTTCTGCCAAAAGCACCATTTGCATGCATATCGTGTGGTTTTGCAGAAAACTGCGTCCGCGTCTACCAAAAGATGCATGCGCATGCTTAAAACGCGCTTTGGCACAAATCCATGTGCGGATGTTAAAAAGAGCAGCATCGGCATGCTTTTCACGTCGTTTGGTAGAAATCCACACGCGCGTTCTGCGAAAAGCACCATTTGCATGCATATCGTGTGGTTTTGCAGAAAACTGCGTCCGCGTCTACCAAAAGATGCATGTGCATGCTAAAAACGCGTTTTGGCACAAATCCATGTGCGGATGTTAAAAAGAGCAGCATCGGCATGCTTTTCACGTCGTTTGGTAGAAATCCACACGCGCGTTCTGCCAAAGGCACCATTTGCATGCATATCGTGTGGTTTTGCAGAAAACTGCGTCCGCGTCTACCAAAAGATGCATGCGCATGCTTAAAACGCGCTTTGGCACAAATCCATGTGCGGATGTTAAAAAGAGCAGCATCGGCATGCTTTTCACGTCGTTTGGTAGAAATCCACGCGCGCGTTCTGCCAAAAGCACCATTTGCATGCATATCGTGTGGTTTTGCAGAAAACTGCGTCCGCGTCTACCAAAAGATGCATGCGCATGCTTAAAACGCGTTTTGGCACAAATCCATGTGCTGGTGCTAAAAAGAGCAGCATCGGCATGCTTTTCACGTCGTTTGGTAGAAATCCACGCGTGCGTTCTGCCAAAAGCACCATTTGCATGCCTATCGTGTGGTTTTGCAGAAAACTGCGTCCGCGTCTACCAAAAGATGCATGCGCATGCTTAAAACGCGTTTTGGCACAAATCCATGTGCGGATGTTAAAAAGAGCAGCATCGGCATGCTTTTCACGTCGTTTGGTAGAAATCCACGCGCGCGTTCTGCCAAAAGCACCATTTGCATGCATATCGTGTGGTTTTGCAGAAAACTGCGTCCGCGTCTACCAAAAGATGCATGCGCATGCTTAAAACGCGTTTTGGCACAAATCCATGTGCGGATGTTAAAAAGAGCAGCATCGGCATGCTTTTCACGTCGTTTGGTAGAAATCCACGCGCGCGTTCTGCCAAAAGCACCATTTGCATGCCTATCGTGTGGTTTTGCAGAAAACTGCGTCCGCGTCTACCAAAAGATGCATGCGCATGCTTAAAACGCGTTTTGGCACAAATCCATGTGCGGATGTTAAAAAGAGCAGCATCGGCATGCTTTTCACGTCGTTTGGTAGAAATCCACACGCGCGTTCTGCCAAAAGCACCATTTGCATGCATATCGTGTGGTTTTGCAGAAAACTGCGTCCGCGTCTACCAAAAGATGCATGCGCATGCTTAAAACGCGTTTTGGCACAAATCCATGTGCGGGTGCTAAAAAGAGCAGCATCGGCATGCTTTTCACGTCGTTTGGTAGAAATCCACGCGCGCGTTCTGCCAAAAGCACCATTTGCATGCATATCGTGTGGTTTTGCAGAAAACTGCGTTCGCGTCTACCAAAAGATGCATGCGCATGCTTAAAACGCGTTTTGGCACAAATCCATGTGCGGATGTTAAAAAGAGCAGCATCGGCATGCTTTTCACGTCGTTTGGTAGAAATCCACGCGCGCGTTCTGCCAAAAGCACCATTTGCATGCATATCGTGTGGTTTTGCAGAAAACTGCGTCCGCGTCTACCAAAAGATGCATGCGCATGCTTAAAACGCGTTTTGGCACAAATCCATGTGCGGGTGCTAAAAAGAGCAGCATCGGCATGCTTTTCACGTCGTTTGGTAGAAATCCACACGCGCGTTCTGCCAAAAGCACCATTTGCATGCATATCGTGTGGTTTTGCAGAAAACTGCGTCCGCGTCTACCAAAAGATGCATGTGCATGCTAAAAACGCGTTTTGGAACAAATCCATGTGCGGATGTTAAAAAGAGCAGCATCGGCATGCTTTTCACGTCGTTTGGTAGAAATCCACGCGCGCGTTCTGCCAAAAGCACCATTTGCATGCATATCGTGTGGTTTTGCAGAAAACTGCGTCCGCGTCTACCAAAAGATGCATGCGCATGCTTAAAACGCGTTTTGGCACAAATCCATGTGCGGGTGGTAAAAAGAGCAGCATCGGCATGCTTTTCACGTCGTTTGGTAGAAATCCACACGCGCGTTCTGCCAAAAGCACCATTTGCATGCATATCGTGTGGTTTTGCAGAAAACTGCGTCCGCGTCTACCAAAAGATGCATGCGCATGCTTAAAACGCGTTTTGGCACAAATCCATGTGCGGATGTTAAAAAGAGCAGCATCGGCATGCTTTTCACGTCGTTTGGTAGAAATCCACGCGCGCGTTCTGCCAAAAGCACCATTTGCATGCATATCGTGTGGTTTTGCAGAAAACTGCGTCCGCATCTACCAAAAGATGCATGCGCATGCTTAAAACGCGTTTTGGCACAAATCCATGTGCGGGTGCTAAAAAGAGCAGCATCGGCATGCTTTTCACGTCGTTTGGTAGAAATCCACACGCGCGTTCTGCCAAAAGCACCATTTGCATGCATATCGTGTGGTTTTGCAGAAAACTGCGTCCGCGTCTACCAAAAGATGCATGTGCATGCTAAAAACGCGTTTTGGCACAAATCCATGTGCGGATGTTAAAAAGAGCAGCATCGGCATGCTTTTCACGTCGTTTGGTAGAAATCCACACGCGCGTTCTGCCAAAAGCACCATTTGCATGCATATCGTGTGGTTTTGCAGAAAACTGCGTCCGCGTCTACCAAAAGATGCATGCGCATGCTTAAAACGCGCTTTGGCACAAATCCATGTGCGGATGTTAAAAAGAGCAGCATCGGCATGCTTTTCACGTCGTTTGGTAGAAATCCACGCGCGCGTTCTGCCAAAGCACCATTTGCATGCATATCGTGTGGTTTTGCAGAAAACTGCGTCCGCGTCTACCAAAAGATGCATGCGCATGCTTAAAACGCGTTTTGGCACAAATCCATGTGCGGGTGCTAAAAAGAGCAGCATCGGCATGCTTTTCACGTCGTTTGGTAGAAATCCACGCGCGCGTTCTGCCAAAAGCACCATTTGCATGCATATCGTGTGGTTTTGCAGAAAACTGCGTCCGCGTCTACCAAAAGATGCATGCGCATGCTTAAAACGCGTTTTGGCACAAATCCATGTGCGGGTGCTAAAAAGAGCAGCATCGGCATGCTTTTCACGTCGTTTGGTAGAAATCCACGCGCGCGTTCTGCCAAAACCACCATTTGCATGCATATCGTGTGGTTTTGCAGAAAACTGCGTCCGCATCTACCAAAAGATGCATGCGCATGCTTAAAACGCGTTTTGGCACAAATCCATGTGCGGGTGCTAAAAAGAGCAGCATCGGCATGCTTTTCACGTCGTTTGGTAGAAATCCACACGCGCGTTCTGCCAAAAGCACTATTTGCATGCATATCGTGTGGTTTTGCAGAAAACTGCGTCCGCGTCTACCAAAAGATGCATGTGCATGCTAAAAACGCGTTTTGGCACAAATCCATGTGCGGATGTTAAAAAGAGCAGCAACGGCATGCTTTTCACGTCGTTTGGTAGAAATCCACACGCGCGTTCTGCCAAAAGCACCATTTGCATGCATATCGTGTGGTTTTGCAGAAAACTGCGTCCGCGTCTACCAAAAGATGCATGCGCATGCTTAAAACGCGTTTTGGCACAAATCCATGTGCGGGTGCTAAAAAGAGCAGCATCGGCATGCTTTTCACGTCGTTTGGTAGAAATCCACGCGCGCGTTCTGCCAAAAGCACCATTTGCATGCCTATCGTGTGGTTTTGCAGAAAACTGCGTCCGCGTCTACCAAAAGATGCATGCGCATGCTTAAAACGCGCTTTGGCACAAATCCATGTGCGGATGTTAAAAAGAGCAGCATCGGCATGCTTTTCACGTCGTTTGGTAGAAATCCACGCGCGCGTTCTGCCAAAAGCACCATTTGCATGCATATCGTGTGGTTTTGCAGAAAACTGCGTCCGCGTCTACCAAAAGATGCATGCGCATGCTTAAAACGCGTTTTGGCACAAATCCATGTGCGGATGTTAAAAAGAGCAGCATCGGCATGCTTTTCACGTCGTTTGGTAGAAATCCACGCGCGCGTTCTGCCAAAAGCACCATTTGCATGCCTATCGTGTGGTTTTGCAGAAAACTGCGTCCGCGTCTACCAAAAGATGCATGCGCATGCTTAAAACGCGTTTTGGCAAAAATCCATGTGCGGATGTTAAAAAGAGCAGCATCGGCATGCTTTTCACGTCGTTTGGTAGAAATCCACACGCGCGTTCTGCCAAAAGCACCATTTGCATGCATATCGTGTGGTTTTGCAGAAAACTGCGTCCGCGTCTACCAAAAGATGCATGCGCATGCTTAAAACGCGTTTTGGCACAAATCCATGTGCGGGTGCTAAAAAGAGCAGCATCGGCATGCTTTTCACGTCGTTTGGTAGAAATCCACGCGTGCATTCTGCCAAAAGCACCATTTGCATGCCTATCGTGTGGTTTTGCAGAAAACTGCGTCCGCGTCTACCAAAAGATGCATGCGCATGCTTAAAACGCGTTTTGGCACAAATCCATGTGCGGATGTTAAAAAGAGCAGCATCGGCATGCTTTTCACGTCGTTTGGTAGAAATCCACACGCGCGTTCTGCCAAAAGCACCATTTGCATGCATATCGTGTGGTTTTGCAGAAAACTGCGTCCGCGTCTACCAAAAGATGCATGTGCATGCTAAAAACGCGTTTTGGCACAAATCCATGTGCGGATGTTAAAAAGAGCAGCATCGGCATGCTTTTCACGTCGTTTGGTAGAAATCCACGCGCGCGTTCTGCCAAAAGCACCATTTGCATGCATATCGTGTGGTTTTGCAGAAAACTGCGTCCGCGTCTACCAAAAGATGCATGCGCATGCTTAAAACGCGTTTTGGCACAAATCCATGTGCGGGTGCTAAAAAGAGCAGCATCGGCATGCTTTTCACGTCGTTTGGTAGAAATCCACACGCGCGTTCTGCCAAAAGCACCATTTGCATGCATATCGTGTGGTTTTGCAAAAAACTGCGTCCGCGTCTACCAAAAGATGCATGTGCATGCTAAAAACGCGTTTTGGCACAAATCCATGTGCGGATGTTAAAAAGAGCAGCATCGGCATGCTTTTCACGTCGTTTGGTAGAAATCCACGCGCGCGTTCTGCCAAAAGCACCATTTGCATGCATATCGTGTGGTTTTGCAGAAAACTGCGTCCGCGTCTACCAAAAGATGCATGTGCATGCTAAAAACGCGTTTTGGCACAAATCCATGTGCGGATGTTAAAAAGAGCAGCATCGGCATGCTTTTCACGTCGTTTGGTAGAAATCCACACGCGCGTTCTGCCAAAAGCACCATTTGCATGCATATCGTGTGGTTTTGCAGAAAACTGCGTCCGCGTCTACCAAAAGATGCATGCGCATGCTTAAAACGCGCTTTGGCACAAATCCATGTGCGGATGTTAAAAAGAGCAGCATCGGCATGCTTTTCACGTCGTTTGGTAGAAATCCACGCGCGCGTTCTGCCAAAAGCACCATTTGCATGCATATCGTGTGGTTTTGCAGAAAACTGCGTCCGCGTCTACCAAAAGATGCATGCGCATGCTTAAAACGCGTTTTTGCACAAATCCATGTGCGGATGTTAAAAAGAGCAGCATCGGCATGCTTTTCACGTCGTTTGGTAGAAATCCACGCGTGCGTTCTGCCAAAAGCACCATTTGCATGCCTATCGTGTGGTTTTGCAGAAAACTGCGTCCGCGTCTACCAAAAGATGCATGCGCATGCTTAAAACGCGTTTTGGCACAAATCCATGTGCGGATGTTAAAAAGAGCAGCATCGGCATGCTTTTCACGTCGTTTGGTAGAAATCCACGCGCGCGTTCTGCCAAAAGCACCATTTGCATGCATATCGTGTGGTTTTGCAGAAAACTGCGTCCGCGTCTACCAAAAGATGCATGCGCATGCTTAAAACGCGTTTTGGCATAAATCCATGTGCGGATGTTAAAAAGAGCAGCATCGGCATGCTTTTCACGTCGTTTGGTAGAAATCCACGCGCGCGTTCTGCCAAAAGCACCATTTGCATGCCTATCGTGTGGTTTTGCAGAAAACTGCGTCCGCGTCTACCAAAAGATGCATGCGCATGCTTAAAACGCGTTTTGGCACAAATCCATGTGCGGATGTTAAAAAGAGCAGCATCGGCATGCTTTTCACGTCGTTTGGTAGAAATCCACACGCGCGTTCTGCCAAAAGCACCATTTGCATGCATATCGTGTGGTTTTGCAGAAAACTGCGTCCGCGTCTACCAAAAGATGCATGCGCATGCTTAAAACGCGTTTTGGCACAAATCCATGTGCGGGTGCTAAAAAGAGCAGCATCGGCATGCTTTTCACGTCGTTTGGTAGAAATCCACACGCGCGTTCTGCCAAAAGCACCATTTGCATGCATATCGTGTGGTTTTGCAGAAAACTGCGTCCGCGTCTACCAAAAGATGCATGTGCATGCTAAAAACGCGTTTTGGCACAAATCCATGTGCGGATGTTAAAAAGAGCAGCATCGGCATGCTTTTCACGTCGTTTGGTAGAAATCCACGCGCGCGTTCTGCCAAAAGCACCATTTGCATGCATATCGTGTGGTTTTGCAGAAAACTGCGTCCGCGTCTACCAAAAGATGCATGCGCATGCTTAAAACGCGTTTTGGCACAAATCCATGTGCGGGTGCTAAAAAGAGCAGCATCGGCATGCTTTTCACGTCCTTTGGTAGAAATCCACACGCGCGTTCTGCCAAAAGCACCATTTGCATGCATATCGTGTGGTTTTGCAGAAAACTGCGTCCGCGTCTACCAAAAGATGCATGCGCATGCTTAAAACGCGTTTTGGCACAAATCCATGTGCGGGTGCTAAAAAGAGCAGCATCGGCATGCTTTTCACGTCGTTTGGTAGAAATCCACGCGTGCATTCTGCCAAAAGCACCATTTGCATGCCTATCGTGTGGTTTTGCAGAAAACTGCGTCCGCGTCTACCAAAAGATGCATGCGCATGCTTAAAACGCGTTTTGGCACAAATCCATGTGCGGATGTTAAAAAGAGCAGCATCGGCATGCTTTTCACGTCGTTTGGTAGAAATCCACACGCGCGTTCTGCCAAAAGCACCATTTGCATGCATATCGTGTGGTTTTGCAGAAAACTGCGTCCGCGTCTACCAAAAGATGCATGTGCATGCTAAAAACGCGTTTTGGCACAAATCCATGTGCGGATGTTAAAAAGAGCAGCATCGGCATGCTTTTCACGTCGTTTGGTAGAAATCCACGCGCGCGTTCTGCCAAAAGCACCATTTGCATGCATATCGTGTGGTTTTGCAGAAAACTGCGTCCGCGTCTACCAAAAGATGCATGCGCATGCTTAAAACGCGTTTTGGCACAAATCCATGTGCGGGTGCTAAAAAGAGCAGCATCGGCATGCTTTTCACGTCGTTTGGTAGAAATCCACACGCGCGTTCTGCCAAAAGCACCATTTGCATGCATATCGTGTGGTTTTGCAGAAAACTGCGTCCGCGTCTACAAAAAGATGCATGCGCATGCTTAAAACGCGTTTTGGCACAAATCCATGTGCGGGTGCTAAAAAGAGCAGCATCGGCATGCTTTTCACGTCGTTTGGTAGAAATCCACGCGTGCATTCTGCCAAAAGCACCATTTGCATGCCTATCGTGTGGTTTTGCAGAAAACTGCGTCCGCGTCTACCAAAAGATGCATGCGCATGCTTAAAACGCGTTTTGGCACAAATCCATGTGCGGATGTTAAAAAGAGCAGCATCGGCATGCTTTTCACGTCGTTTGGTAGAAATCCACACGCGCGTTCTGCCAAAAGCACCATTTGCATGCATATCGTGTGGTTTTGCAGAAAACTGCGTCCGCGTCTACCAAAAGATGCATGTGCATGCTAAAAACGCGTTTTGGCACAAATCCATGTGCGGATGTTAAAAAGAGCAGCATCGGCATGCTTTTCACGTCGTTTGGTAGAAATCCACGCGCGCGTTCTGCCAAAAGCACCATTTGCATGCATATCGTGTGGTTTTGCAGAAAACTGCGTCCGCGTCTACCAAAAGATGCATGCGCATGCTTAAAACGCGTTTTGGCACAAATCCATGTGCGGGTGCTAAAAAGAGCAGCATCGGCATGCTTTTCACGTCGTTTGGTAGAAATCCACACGCGCGTTCTGCCAAAAGCACCATTTGCATGCATATCGTGTGGTTTTGCAAAAAACTGCGTCCGCGTCTACCAAAAGATGCATGTGCATGCTAAAAACGCGTTTTGGCACAAATCCATGTGCGGATGTTAAAAAGAGCAGCATCGGCATGCTTTTCACGTCGTTTGGTAGAAATCCACGCGCGCGTTCTGCCAAAAGCACCATTTGCATGCATATCGTGTGGTTTTGCAGAAAACTGCGTCCGCGTCTACCAAAAGATGCATGTGCATGCTAAAAACGCGTTTTGGCACAAATCCATGTGCGGATGTTAAAAAGAGCAGCATCGGCATGCTTTTCACGTCGTTTGGTAGAAATCCACACGCGCGTTCTGCCAAAAGCACCATTTGCATGCATATCGTGTGGTTTTGCAGAAAACTGCGTCCGCGTCTACCAAAAGATGCATGCGCATGCTTAAAACGCGCTTTGGCACAAATCCATGTGCGGATGTTAAAAAGAGCAGCATCGGCATGCTTTTCACGTCGTTTGGTAGAAATCCACGCGCGCGTTCTGCCAAAAGCACCATTTGCATGCATATCGTGTGGTTTTGCAGAAAACTGCGTCCGCGTCTACCAAAAGATGCATGCGCATGCTTAAAACGCGTTTTTGCACAAATCCATGTGCGGATGTTAAAAAGAGCAGCATCGGCATGCTTTTCACGTCGTTTGGTAGAAATCCACGCGTGCGTTCTGCCAAAAGCACCATTTGCATGCCTATCGTGTGGTTTTGCAGAAAACTGCGTCCGCGTCTACCAAAAGATGCATGCGCATGCTTAAAACGCGTTTTGGCACAAATCCATGTGCGGATGTTAAAAAGAGCAGCATCGGCATGCTTTTCACGTCGTTTGGTAGAAATCCACGCGCGCGTTCTGCCAAAAGCACCATTTGCATGCATATCGTGTGGTTTTGCAGAAAACTGCGTCCGCGTCTACCAAAAGATGCATGCGCATGCTTAAAACGCGTTTTGGCATAAATCCATGTGCGGATGTTAAAAAGAGCAGCATCGGCATGCTTTTCACGTCGTTTGGTAGAAATCCACGCGCGCGTTCTGCCAAAAGCACCATTTGCATGCCTATCGTGTGGTTTTGCAGAAAACTGCGTCCGCGTCTACCAAAAGATGCATGCGCATGCTTAAAACGCGTTTTGGCACAAATCCATGTGCGGATGTTAAAAAGAGCAGCATCGGCATGCTTTTCACGTCGTTTGGTAGAAATCCACACGCGCGTTCTGCCAAAAGCACCATTTGCATGCATATCGTGTGGTTTTGCAGAAAACTGCGTCCGCGTCTACCAAAAGATGCATGCGCATGCTTAAAACGCGTTTTGGCACAAATCCATGTGCGGGTGCTAAAAAGAGCAGCATCGGCATGCTTTTCACGTCGTTTGGTAGAAATCCACACGCGCGTTCTGCCAAAAGCACCATTTGCATGCATATCGTGTGGTTTTGCAGAAAACTGCGTCCGCGTCTACCAAAAGATGCATGTGCATGCTAAAAACGCGTTTTGGCACAAATCCATGTGCGGATGTTAAAAAGAGCAGCATCGGCATGCTTTTCACGTCGTTTGGTAGAAATCCACGCGCGCGTTCTGCCAAAAGCACCATTTGCATGCATATCGTGTGGTTTTGCAGAAAACTGCGTCCGCGTCTACCAAAAGATGCATGCGCATGCTTAAAACGCGTTTTGGCACAAATCCATGTGCGGGTGCTAAAAAGAGCAGCATCGGCATGCTTTTCACGTCCTTTGGTAGAAATCCACACGCGCGTTCTGCCAAAAGCACCATTTGCATGCATATCGTGTGGTTTTGCAGAAAACTGCGTCCGCGTCTACCAAAAGATGCATGCGCATGCTTAAAACGCGTTTTGGCACAAATCCATGTGCGGATGTTAAAAAGAGCAGCATCGGCATGCTTTTCACGTCGTTTGGTAGAAATCCACGCGCGCGTTCTGCCAAAACCACCATTTGCATGCATATCGTGTGGTTTTGCAGAAAACTGCGTCCGCATCTACCAAAAGATGCATGCGCATGCTTAAAACGCGTTTTGGCACAAATCCATGTGCGGGTGCTAAAAAGAGCAGCATCGGCATGCTTTTCACGTCGTTTGGTAGAAATCCACACGCGCGTTCTGCCAAAAGCACCATTTGCATGCATATCGTGTGGTTTTGCAGAAAACTGCGTCCGCGTCTACCAAAAGATGCATGTGCATGCTAAAAACGCGTTTTGGCACAAATCCATGTGCGGATGTTAAAAAGAGCAGCATCGGCATGCTTTTCACGTCGTTTGGTAGAAATCCACACGCGCGTTCTGCCAAAAGCACCATTTGCATGCATATCGTGTGGTTTTGCAGAAAACTGCGTCCGCGTCTACCAAAAGATGCATGCGCATGCTTAAAACGCGCTTTGGCACAAATCCATGTGCGGATGTTAAAAAGAGCAGCATCGGCATGCTTTTCACGTCGTTTGGTAGAAATCCACACGCGCGTTCTGCGAAAAGCACCATTTGCATGCATATCGTGTGGTTTTGCAGAAAACTGCGTCCGCGTCTACCAAAAGATGCATGTGCATGCTAAAAACGCGTTTTGGCACAAATCCATGTGCGGATGTTAAAAAGAGCAGCATCGGCATGCTTTTCACGTCGTTTGGTAGAAATCCACACGCGCGTTCTGCCAAAAGCACCATTTGCATGCATATCGTGTGGTTTTGCAGAAAACTGCGTCCGCGTCTACCAAAAGATGCATGCGCATGCTTAAAACGCGCTTTGGCACAAATCCATGTGCGGATGTTAAAAAGAGCAGCATCGGCATGCTTTTCACGTCGTTTGGTAGAAATCCACGCGCGCGTTCTGCCAAAAGCACCATTTGCATGCATATCGTGTGGTTTTGCAGAAAACTGCGTCCGCGTCTACCAAAAGATGCATGCGCATGCTTAAAACGCGTTTTGGCACAAATCCATGTGCGGGTGCTAAAAAGAGCAGCATCGGCATGCTTTTCGCGTCGTTTGGTAGAAATCCACGCGCGCGTTCTGCCAAAAGCACCATTTGCATGCATATCGTGTGGTTTTGCAGAAAACTGCGTCCGCGTCTACCAAAAGATGCATGCGCATGCTTAAAACGCGTTTTGGCACAAATCCATGTGCGGATGTTAAAAAGAGCAGCATCGGCATGCTTTTCACGTCGTTTGGTAGAAATCCACGCGCGCGTTCTGCCAAAAGCACCATTTGCATGCCTATCGTGTGGTTTTGCAGAAAACTGCGTCCGCGTCTACCAAAAGATGCATGCGCATGCTTAAAACGCGTTTTGGCACAAATCCATGTGCGGATGTTAAAAAGAGCAGCATCGGCATGCTTTTCACGTCGTTTGGTAGAAATCCACACGCGCGTTCTGCCAAAAGCACCATTTGCATCCATATCGTGTGGTTTTGCAGAAAACTGCGTCCGCGTCTACCAAAAGATGCATGCGCATGCTTAAAACGCGTTTTGGCACAAATCCATGTGCGGGTGCTAAAAAGAGCAGCATCGGCATGCTTTTCACGTCGTTTGGTAGAAATCCACACGCGCGTTCTGCCAAAAGCACCATTTGCATGCATATCGTGTGGTTTTGCAGAAAACTGCGTCCGCGTCTACCAAAAGATGCATGCGCATGCTTAAAACGCGTTTTGGCACAAATCCATGTGCGGATGTTAAAAAGAGCAGCATCGGCATGCTTTTCACGTCGTTTGGTAGAAATCCACGCGCGCGTTCTGCCAAAACCACCATTTGCATGCATATCGTGTGGTTTTGCAGAAAACTGCGTCCGCATCTACCAAAAGATGCATGCGCATGCTTAAAACGCGTTTTGGCACAAATCCATGTGCGGGTGCTAAAAAGAGCAGCATCGGCATGCTTTTCACGTCGTTTGGTAGAAATCCACACGCGCGTTCTGCCAAAAGCACCATTTGCATGCCTATCGTGTGGTTTTGCAGAAAACTGCGTCCGCGTCTACCAAAAGATGCATGCGCATGCTTAAAACGCGTTTTGGCACAAATCCATGTGCGGATGTTAAAAAGAGCAGCATCGGCATGCTTTTCACGTCGTTTGGTAGAAATCCACACGCGCGTTCTGCCAAAAGCACCATTTGCATGCATATCGTGTGGTTTTGCAGAAAACTGCGTCCGCGTCTACCAAAAGATGCATGCGCATGCTTAAAACGCGTTTTGGCACAAATCCATGTGCGGGTGCTAAAAAGAGCAGCATCGGCATGCTTTTCACGTCGTTTGGTAGAAATCCACACGCGCGTTCTGCCAAAAGCACCATTTGCATGCATATCGTGTGGTTTTGCAGAAAACTGCGTCCGCGTCTACCAAAAGATGCATGCGCATGCTTAAAACGCGTTTTGGCACAAATCCATGTGCGGATGTTAAAAAGAGCAGCATCGGCATGCTTTTCACGTCGTTTGGTAGAAATCCACACGCGCGTTCTGCCAAAAGCACCATTTGCATGCATATCGTGTGGTTTTGCAGAAAACTGCGTCCGCGTCTACCAAAAGATGCATGTGCATGCTAAAAACGCGTTTTGGCACAAATCCATGTGCGGATGTTAAAAAGAGCAGCATCGGCATGCTTTTCACGTCGTTTGGTAGAAATCCACACGCGCGTTCTGCCAAAAGCACCATTTGCGTGCATATCGTGTGGTTTTGCAGAAAACTGCGTCCGCGTCTACCAAAAGATGCATGCGCATGCTTAAAACGCGTTTTGGCACAAATCCATGTGCGGATGTTAAAAAAAGCAGCATCGGCATGCTTTTCACGTCGTTTGGTAGAAATCCACGCGCGCGTTCTGCCAAAAGCACCATTTGCATGCATATCGTGTGGTTTTGCAGAAAACTGCGTCCGCGTCTACCAAAAGATGCATGTGCATGCTAAAAACGCGTTTTGGCACAAATCCATGTGCGGATGTTAAAAAGAGCAGCATCGGCATGCTTTTCACGTCGTTTGGTAGAAATCCACGCGCGCGTTCTGCCAAAAGCACCATTTGCATGCCTATCGTGTGGTTTTGCAGAAAACTGCGTCCGCGTCTACCAAAAGATGCATGCGCATGCTTAAAACGCGTTTTGGCACAAATCCATGTGCGGATGTTAAAAAGAGCAGCATCGGCATGCTTTTCACGTCGTTTGGTAGAAATCCACACGCGCGTTCTGCCAAAAGCACCATTTGCATGCATATCGTGTGGTTTTGCAGAAAACTGCGTCCGCGTCTACCAAAAGATGCATGCGCATGCTTAAAACGCGTTTTGGCACAAATCCATGTGCGGGTGCTAAAAAGAGCAGCATCGGCATGCTTTTCACGTCGTTTGGTAGAAATCCACACGCGCGTTCTGCCAAAAGCACCATTTGCATGCATATCGTGTGGTTTTGCAGAAAACTGCGTCCGCGTCTACCAAAAGATGCATGTGCATGCTAAAAACGCGTTTTGGCACAAATCCATGTGCGGATGTTAAAAAGAGCAGCATCGGCATGCTTTTCACGTCGTTTGGTAGAAATCCACGCGCGCGTTCTGCCAAAAGCACCATTTGCATGCATATCGTGTGGTTTTGCAGAAAACTGCGTCCGCGTCTACCAAAAGATGCATGCGCATGCTTAAAACGCGTTTTGGCACAAATCCATGTGCGGATGTTAAAAAGAGCAGCATCGGCATGCTTTTCACGTCGTTTGGTAGAAATCCACGCGCGCGTTCTGCCAAAAGCACCATTTGCATGCATATCGTGTGGTTTTGCAGAAAACTGCGTCCGCGTCTACCAAAAGATGCATGCGCATGCTTAAAACGCGTTTTGGCACAAATCCATGTGCGGGTGCTAAAAAGAGCAGCATCGGCATGCTTTTCACGTCGTTTGGTAGAAATCCACACGCGCGTTCTACCAAAAGCACCATTTGCATGCATATCGTGTGGTTTTGCAGAAAACTGCGTCCGCGTCTACCAAAAGATGCATGCGCATGCTTAAAACGCGCTTTGGCACAAATCCATGTGCGGATGTTAAAAAGAGCAGCATCGGCATGCTTTTCACGTCGTTTGGTAGAAATCCACGCGCGCGTTCTGCCAAAAGCACCATTTGCATGCATATCGTGTGGTTTTGCAGAAAACTGCGTCCGCGTCTACCAAAAGATGCATGCGGATGCTTAAAACGCGTTTTGGCACAAATCCATGTGCGGGTGCTAAAAAGAGCAGCATCGGCATGCTTTTCGCGTCGTTTGGTAGAAATCCACGCGCGCGTTCTGCCAAAAGCACCATTTGCATGCATATCGTGTGGTTTTGCAGAAAACTGCGTCCGCGTCTACCAAAAGATGCATGCGCATGCTTAAAACGCGTTTTGGCACAAATCCATGTGCGGATGTTAAAAAGAGCAGCATCGGCATGCTTTTCACGTCGTTTGGTAGAAATCCACGCGCGCGTTCTGCCAAAAGCACCATTTGCATGCCTATCGTGTGGTTTTGCAGAAAACTGCGTCCGCGTCTACCAAAAGATGCATGCGCATGCTTAAAACGCGTTTTGGCACAAATCCATGTGCGGATGTTAAAAAGAGCAGCATCGGCATGCTTTTCACGTCGTTTGGTAGAAATCCACACGCGCGTTCTGCCAAAAGCACCATTTGCATGCATATCGTGTGGTTTTGCCGAAAACTGCGTCCGCGTCTACCAAAAGATGCATGCGCATGCTTAAAACGCGTTTTGGCACAAATCCATGTGCGGGTGCTAAAAAGAGCAGCATCGGCATGCTTTTCACGTCGTTTGGTAGAAATCCACACGCGCGTTCTGCCAAAAGCACCATTTGCATGCATATCGTGTGGTTTTGCAGAAAACTGCGTCCGCGTCTACCAAAAGATGCATGCGCATGCTTAAAACGCGTTTTGGCACAAATCCATGTGCGGATGTTAAAAAGAGCAGCATCGGCATGCTTTTCACGTCGTTTGGTAGAAATCCACGCGCGCGTTCTGCCAAAACCACCATTTGCATGCATATCGTGTGGTTTTGCAGAAAACTGCGTCCGCATCAACCAAAAGATGCATGCGCATGCTTAAAACGCGTTTTGGCACAAATCCATGTGCGGGTGCTAAAAAGAGCAGCATCGGCATGCTTTTCACGTCGTTTGGTAGAAATCCACACGCGCGTTCTGCCAAAAGCACCATTTGCATGCATATCGTGTTGTTTTGCAGAAAACTGCGTCCGCGTCTACCAAAAGATGCATGTGCATGCTAAAAACGCGTTTTGGCACAAATCCATGTGCGGATGTTAAAAAGAGCAGCATCGGCATGCTTTTCACGTCGTTTGGTAGAAATCCACACGCGCGTTCTGCCAAAAGCACCATTTGCATGCATATCGTGTGGTTTTGCAGAAAACTGCGTCCGCGTCTACCAAAAGATGCATGCGCATGCTTAAAACGCGTTTTGGCACAAATCCATGTGCGGATGTTAAAAAAAGCAGCATCGGCATGCTTTTCACGTCGTTTGGTAGAAATCCACGCGCGCGTTCTGCCAAAAGCACCATTTGCATGCATATCGTGTGGTTTTGCAGAAAACTGCGTCCGCGTCTACCAAAAGATGCATGTGCATGCTAAAAACGCGTTTTGGCACAAATCCATGTGCGGATGTTAAAAAGAGCAGCATCGGCATGCTTTTCACGTCGTTTGGTAGAAATCCACGCGCGCGTTCTGCCAAAAGCACCATTTGCATGCCTATCGTGTGGTTTTGCAGAAAACTGCGTCCGCGTCTGCCAAAAGATGCATGCGCATGCTTAAAACGCGTTTTTGGCACAAATCCATGTGCGGATGTTAAAAAGAGCAGCATCGGCATGCTTTTCACGTCGTTTGGTAGAAATCCACACGCGCGTTCTGCCAAAAGCACCATTTGCATGCATATCGTGTGGTTTTGCAGAAAACTGCGTCCGCGTCTACCAAAAGATGCATGCGCATGCTTAAAACGCGTTTTGGCACAAATCCATGTGCGGGTGCTAAAAAGAGCAGCATCGGCATGCTTTTCACGTCGTTTGGTAGAAATCCACGCGTGCGTTCTGCCAAAAGCACCATTTGCATGCCTATCGTGTGGTTTTGCAGAAAACTGCGTCCGCGTCTACCAAAAGATGCATGCGCATGCTTAAAACGCGTTTTGGCACAAATCCATGTGCGGTTGTTAAAAAGAGCAGCATCGGCATGCTTTTCACGTCGTTTGGTAGAAATCCACGCGCGCGTTCTGCCAAAAGCACCATTTGCATGCATATCGTGTGGTTTTGCAGAAAACTGCGTCCGCGTCTACCAAAAGATGCATGCGCATGCTTAAAACGCGTTTTGGCACAAATCCATGTGCGGATGTTAAAAAGAGCAGCATCGGCATGCTTTTCACGTCGTTTGGTAGAAATCCACGCGCGCGTTCTGCCAAAAGCACCATTTGCATGCCTATCGTGTGGTTTTGCAGAAAACTGCGTCCGCGTCTACCAAAAGATGCATGCGCATGCTTAAAACGCGTTTTGGCACAAATCCATGTGCGGATGTTAAAAAGAGCAGCATCGGCATGCTTTTCACGTCGTTTGGTAGAAATCCACACGCGCGTTCTGCCAAAAGCACCATTTGCATGCATATCGTGTGGTTTTGCAGAAAACTGCGTCCGCGTCTACCAAAAGATGCATGCGCATGCTTAAAACGCGTTTTGGCACAAATCCATGTGCGGGTGCTAAAAAGAGCAGCATCGGCATGCTTTTCACGTCGTTTGGTAGAAATCCACACGCGCGTTCTGCCAAAAGCACCATTTGCATGCATATCGTGTGGTTTTGCAGAAAACTGCGTCCGCGTCTACCAAAAGATGCATGTGCATGCTAAAAACGCGTTTTGGCACAAATCCATGTGCGGATGTTAAAAAGAGCAGCATCGGCATGCTTTTCACGTCGTTTGGTAGAAATCCACGCGCGCGTTCTGCCAAAAGCACCATTTGCATGCATATCGTGTGGTTTTGCAGAAAACTGCGTCCGCGTCTACCAAAAGATGCATGCGCATGCTTAAAACGCGTTTTGGCACAAATCCATGTGCGGGTGCTAAAAAGAGCAGCATCGGCATGCTTTTCACGTCGTTTGGTAGAAATCCACACGCGCGTTCTGCCAAAAGCACCATTTGCATGCATATCGTGTGGTTTTGCAGAAAACTGCGTCCGCGTCTACCAAAAGATGCATGTGCATGCTAAAAACGCGTTTTGGCACAAATCCATGTGCGGATGTTAAAAAGAGCAGCATCGGCATGCTTTTCACGTCGTTTGGTAGAAATCCACACGCGCGTTCTGCCAAAAGCACCATTTGCATGCATATCGTGTGGTTTTGCAGAAAACTGCGTCCGCGTCTACCAAAAGATGCATGCGCATGCTTAAAACGCGCTTTGGCACAAATCCATGTGCGGATGTTAAAAAGAGCAGCATCGGCATGCTTTTCACGTCGTTTGGTAGAAATCCACACGCGCGTTCTGCGAAAAGCACCATTTGCATGCATATCGTGTGGTTTTGCAGAAAACTGCGTCCGCGTCTACCAAAAGATGCATGTGCATGCTAAAAACGCGTTTTGGCACAAATCCATGTGCGGATGTTAAAAAGAGCAGCATCGGCATGCTTTTCACGTCGTTTGGTAGAAATCCACACGCGCGTTCTGCCAAAAGCACCATTTGCATGCATATCGTGTGGTTTTGCAGAAAACTGCGTCCGCGTCTACCAAAAGATGCATGCGCATGCTTAAAACGCGCTTTGGCACAAATCCATGTGCGGATGTTAAAAAGAGCAGCATCGGCATGCTTTTCACGTCGTTTGGTAGAAATCCACGCGCGCGTTCTGCCAAAAGCACCATTTGCATGCATATCGTGTGGTTTTGCAGAAAACTGCGTCCGCGTCTACCAAAAGATGCATGCGCATGCTTAAAACGCGTTTTGGCACAAATCCATGTGCGGGTGCTAAAAAGAGCAGCATCGGCATGCTTTTCACGTCGTTTGGTAGAAATCCACGCGCGCGTTCTGCCAAAAGCACCATTTGCATGCATATCGTGTGGTTTTGCAGAAAACTGCGTCCGCGTCTACCAAAAGATGCATGCGCATGCTTAAAACGCGTTTTGGCACAAATCCATGTGCGGGTGCTAAAAAGAGCACCATCGGCATGCTTTTCACGTCGTTTGGTAGAAATCCACGCGCGCGTTCTGCCAAAAGCACCATTTGCATGCCTATCGTGTGGTTTTGCAGAAAACTGCGTCCCCGTCTACCAAAAGATGCATGCGCATGCTTAAAACGCGCTTTGGCACAAATCCATGTGCGGATGTTAAAAAGAGCAGCATCGGCATGCTTTTCACGTCGTTTGGTAGAAATCCACGCGCGCGTTCTGCCAAAAGCACCATTTGCATGCATATCGTGTGGTTTTGCAGAAAACTGCGTCCGCGTCTACCAAAAGATGCATGCGCATGCTTAAAACGCGTTTTGGCACAAATCCATGTGCGGATGTTAAAAAGAGCAGCATCGGCATGCTTTTCACGTCGTTTGGTAGAAATCCACGCGTGCGTTCTGCCAAAAGCACCATTTGCATGCCTATCGTGTGGTTTTGCAGAAAACTGCGTCCGCGTCTACCAAAAGATGCATGCGCATGCTTAAAACGCGTTTTGGCACAAATCCATGTGCGGATGTTAAAAAGAGCAGCATCGGCATGCTTTTCACGTCGTTTGGTAGAAATCCACACGCGCGTTCTGCCAAAAGCACCATTTGCATGCATATCGTGTGGTTTTGCAGAAAACTGCGTCCGCGTCTACCAAAAGATGCATGCGCATGCTTAAAACGCGTTTTGGCACAAATCCATGTGCGGGTGCTAAAAAGAGCAGCATCGGCATGCTTTTCACGTCGTTTGGTAGAAATCCACACGCGCGTTCTGCCAAAAGCACCATTTGCATGCATATCGTGTGGTTTTGCAGAAAACTGCGTCCGCGTCTACCAAAAGATGCATGCGCATGCTTAAAACGCGTTTTGGCACAAATCCATGTGCGGGTGCTAAAAAGAGCTGCATCGGCATGCTTTTCACGTCGTTTGGTAGAAATCCACGCGCGCGTTCTGCCAAAAGCACCATTTGCATGCCTATCGTGTGGTTTTGCAGAAAACTGCGTCCGCGTCTACCAAAAGATGCGTGCGCATGCTTAAAACGCGCTTTGGCACAAATCCATGTGCGGATGTTAAAAAGAGCAGCATCGGCATGCTTTTCACGTCGTTTGGTAGAAATCCACGCGCGCGTTCTGCCAAAAGCACCATTTGCATGCATATCGTGTGGTTTTGCAGAAAACTGCGTCCGCGTCTACCAAAAGATGCATGCGCATGCTTAAAACGCGTTTTGGCACAAATCCATGTGCGGGTGCTAAAAAGAGCAGCATCGGCATGCTTTTCACGTCGTTTGGTAGAAATCCACACGCGCGTTCTGCCAAAAGCACCATTTGCATGCATATCGTGTGGTTTTGCAGAAAACTGCGTCCGCGTCTACCAAAAGATGCATGTGCATGCTAAAAACGCGTTTTGGCACAAATCCATGTGCGGATGTTAAAAAGAGCAGCATCGGCATGCTTTTCACGTCGTTTGGTAGAAATCCACACGCGCGTTCTGCCAAAAGCACCATTTGCATGCATATCGTGTGGTTTTGCAGAAAACTGCGTCCGCGTCTACCAAAAGATGCATGCGCATGCTTAAAACGCGCTTTGGCACAAATCCATGTGCGGATGTTAAAAAGAGCAGCATCGGCATGCTTTTCACGTCGTTTGGTAGAAATCCACACGCGCGTTCTTCCAAAAGCACCATTTGCATGCATATCGTGTGGTTTTGCAGAAAGCTGCGTCCGCGTCTACCAAAAGATGCATGCGCATGCTTAAAACGCGTTTTGGCACAAATCCATGTGCGGATGTTAAAAAGAGCAGCATCGGCATGCTTTTCACGTCGTTTGGAAGAAATCCACGCGCGCGTTCTGCCAAAACCACCATTTGCATGCATATCGTGTGGTTTTGCAGAAAACTGCGTCCGCATCTACCAAAAGATGCATGCGCATGCTTAAAACGCGTTTTGGCACAAATCCATGTGCGGGTGCTAAAAAGAGCAGCATCGGCATGCTTTTCACGTCGTTTGGTAGAAATCCACACGCGCGTTCTGCCAAAAGCACCATTTGCATGCATATCGTGTGGTTTTGCAGAAAACTGCGTCCGCGTCTACCAAAAGATGCATGTGCATGCTAAAAACGCGTTTAGGCACAAATCCATGGCGGATGTTAAAAAGAGCAGCATCGGCATGCTTTTCACGTCGTTTGGTAGAAATCCACACGCGCGTTCTGCCAAAAGCACCATTTGCATGCATATCGTGTGGTTTTGCAGAAAACTGCGTCCGCGTCTACCAAAAGATGCATGCGCATGCTTAAAACGCGCTTTGGCACAAATCCATGTGCGGATGTTAAAAAGAGCAGCATCGGCATGCTTTTCACGTCGTTTGGTAGAAATCCACGCGCGCGTTCTGCCAAAAGCACCATTTGCATGCATATCGTGTGGTTTTGCAGAAAACTGCGTCCGCGTCTACCAAAAGATGCATGCGCATGCTTAAAACGCGTTTTGGCACAAATCCATGTGCGGGTGCTAAAAAGAGCAGCATCGGCATGCTTTTCACGTCGTTTGGTAGAAATCCACGCGCGCGTTCTGCCAAAAGCACCATTTGCATGCCTATCGTGCGGTTTTGCAGAAAACTGCGTCCGCGTCTACCAAAAGATGCATGCGCATGCTTAAAACGCGCTTTGGCACAAATCCATGTGCGGATGTTAAAAAGAGCAGCATCGGCATGCTTTTCACGTCGTTTGGTAGAAATCCACGCGCGCGTTCTGCCAAAAGCACCATTTGCATGCATATCGTGTGGTTTTGCAGAAAACTGCGTCCGCGTCTACCAAAAGATGCATACGCATGCTTAAAACGCGTTTTGGCACAAATCCATGTGCGGATGTTAAAAAGAGCAGCATCGGCATGCTTTTCACGTCGTTTGGTAGAAATCCACGCGTGCGTTCTGCCAAAAGCACCATTTGCATGCCTATCGTGTGGTTTTGCAGAAAACTGCGTCCGCGTCTACCAAAAGATGCATGCGCATGCTTAAAACGCGTTTTGGCACAAATCCATGTGCGGATGTTAAAAAGAGCAGCATCGGCATGCTTTTCACGTCGTTTGGTAGAAATCCACACGCGCGTTCTGCCAAAAGCACCATTTGCATGCATATCGTGTGGTTTTGCAGAAAACTGCGTCCGCGTCTACCAAAAGATGCATGTGCATGCTAAAAACGCGTTTTGGCACAAATCCATGTGCGGATGTTAAAAAGAGCAGCATCGGCATGCTTTTCACGTCGTTTGGTAGAAATCCACGCGCGCGTTCTGCCAAAAGCACCATTTGCATGCATATCGTGTGGTTTTGCAGAAAACTGCGTCCGCGTCTACCAAAAGATGCATGCGCATGCTTAAAACGCGTTTTGGCACAAATTCATGTGCGGGTGCTAAAAAGAGCAGCATCGGCATGCTTTTCACGTCGTTTGGTAGAAATCCACACGCGCGTTCTGCCAAAAGCACCATTTGCATGCATATCGTGTGGTTTTGCAGAAAACTGCGTCCGCGTCTACCAAAAGATGCATGTGCATGCTAAAAACGCGTTTTGGCACAAATCCATGTGCGGATGTTAAAAAGAGCAGCATCGGCATGCTTTTCACGTCGTTTGGTAGAAATCCACACGCGAGTTCTGCCAAAAGCACCATTTGCATGCATATCGTGTGGTTTTGCAGAAAACTGCGTCCGCGTGTACCAAAAGATGTATGCGCATGCTTAAAACGCGCTTTGGCACAAATCCATGTGCGGAAGGTAAAAAGAGCAGCATCGGCATGCTTTTCACGTCGTTTGGTAGAAATCCACACGCGCGTTCTGCGAAAAGCACCATTTGCATGCATATCGTGTGGTTTTGCAGAAAACTGCGTCCGCGTCTACCAAAAGATGCATGTGCATGCTAAAAACGCGTTTTGGCACAAATCCATGTGCGGATGTTAAAAAGAGCAGCATCGGCATGCTTTTCACGTCGTTTGGTAGAAATCCACACGCGCGTTCTGCCAAAAGCACCATTTGCATGCATATCGTGTGGTTTTGCAGAAAACTGCGTCCGCGTCTACCAAAAGATGCATGCGCATGCTTAAAACGCGCTTTGGCACAAATCCATGTGCGGATGTTAAAAAGAGCAGCATCGGCATGCTTTTCACGTCGTTTGGTAGAAATCCACGCGCGCGTTCTGCCAAAAGCACCATTTGCATGCATATCGTGTGGTTTTGCAGAAAACTGCGTCCGCGTCTACCAAAAGATGCATGCGCATGCTTAAAACGCGTTTTGGCGCAAATCCATGTGCGGGTGCTAAAAAGAGAGCAGCATCGGCATGCTTTTCACGTCGTTTGGTAGAAATCCACGCGCGCGTTCTGCCAAAAGCACCATTTGCATGCATATCGTGTGGTTTTGCAGAAAACTGCGTCCGCGTCTACCAAAAGATGCATGCGCATGCTTAAAACGCGTTTTGGCACAAATCCATGTGCGGGTGCTAAAAAGAGCACCATCGGCATGCTTTTCACGTCGTTTGGTAGAAATCCACGCGCGCGTTCTGCCAAAAGCACCATTTGCATGCCTATCGTGTGGTTTTGAAGAAAACTGCGTCCCCGTCTACCAAAAGATGCATGCGCATGCTTAAAACGCGCTTTGGCACAAATCCATGTGCGGATGTTAAAAAGAGCAGCATCGGCATGCTTTTCACGTCGTTTGGTAGAAATCCACGCGCGCGTTCTGCCAAAAGCACCATTTGCATGCATATCGTGTGGTTTTGCAGAAAACTGCGTCCGCGTCTACCAAAAGATGCATGCGCATGCTTAAAACGCGTTTTGGCACAAATCCATGTGCGGATGTTAAAAAGAGCAGCATCGGCATGCTTTTCACGTCGTTTGTAGAAATCCACGCGTGCGTTCTGCCAAAAGCACCATTTGCATGCCTATCGTGTGGTTTTGCAGAAAACTGCGTCCGCGTCTACCAAAAGATGCATGCGCATGCTTAAAACGCGTTTTGGCACAAATCCATGTGCGGATGTTAAAAAGAGCAGCATCGGCATGCTTTTCACGTCGTTTGGTAGAAATCCACACGCGCGTTCTGCCAAAAGCACCATTTGCATGCATATCGTGTGGTTTTGCAGAAAACTGCGTCCGCGTCTACCAAAAGATGCATGCGCATGCTTAAAACGCGTTTTGGCACAAATCCATGTGCGGGTGCTAAAAAGAGCAGCATCGGCATGCTTTTCACGTCGTTTGGTAGAAATCCACACGCGCGTTCTGCCAAAAGCACCATTTGCATGCATATCGTGTGGTTTTGCAGAAAACTGCGTCCGCGTCTACCAAAAGATGCATGCGCATGCTTAAAACGCGTTTTGGCACAAATCCATGTGCGGGTGCTAAAAAGAGCAGCATCGGCATGCTTTTCACGTCGTTTGGTAGAAATCCACGCGCGCGTTCTGCCAAAAGCACCATTTGCATGCCTATCGGTGTGTGTGTGGTTTTGCAGAAAACTGCGTCCGCGTCTACCAAAAGATGCATGCGCATGCTTAAAACGCGCTTTGGCACAAATCCATGTGCGGATGTTAAAAAGAGCAGCATCGGCATGCTTTTCACGTCGTTTGGTAGAAATCCACGCGCGCGTTCTGCCAAAAGCACCATTTGCATGCATATCGTGTGGTTTTGCAGAAAACTGCGTCCGCGTCTACCAAAAGATGCATGCGCATGCTTAAAACGCGTTTTGGCACAAATCCATGTGCGGGTGCTAAAAAGAGCAGCATCGGCATGCTTTTCACGTCGTTTGGTAGAAATCCACACGCGCGTTCTGCCAAAAGCACCATTTGCATGCATATCGTGTGGTTTTGCAGAAAACTGCGTCCGCGTCTACCAAAAGATGCATGTGCATGCTAAAAACGCGTTTTGGCACAAATCCATGTGCGGATGTTAAAAAGAGCAGCATCGGCATGCTTTTCACGTCGTTTGGTAGAAATCCACACGCGCGTTCTGCCAAAAGCACCATTTGCATGCATATCGTGTGGTTTTGCAGAAAACTGCGTCCAAGTCTACCAAAAGATGCATGCGCATGCTTAAAACGCGCTTTGGCACAAATCCATGTGCGGATGTTAAAAAGAGCAGCATCGGCATGCTTTTCACGTCGTTTGGTAGAAATCCACACGCGCGTTCTTCCAAAAGCACCATTTGCATGCATATCGTGTGGTTTTGCAGAAAACTGCGTCCGCGTCTACCAAAAGATGCATGCGCATGCTTAAAGCGCGTTTTGGCACAAATCCATGTGCGGATGTTAAAAAGAGCAGCATCGGCATGCTTTTCACGTCGTTTGGAAGAAATCCACGCGCGCGTTCTGCCAAAACCACCATTTGCATGCATATCGTGTGGTTTTGCAGAAAACTGCGTCCGCATCTACCAAAAGATGCATGCGCATGCTTAAAACGCGTTTTGGCACAAATCCATGTGCGGGTGCTAAAAAGAGCAGCATCGGCATGCTTTTCACGTCGTTTGGTAGAAATCCACACGCGCGTTCTGCCAAAAGCACCATTTGCATGCATATCGTGTGGTTTTGCAGAAAACTGCGTCCGCGTCTACCAAAAGATGCATGTGCATGCTAAAAACGCGTTTAGGCACAAATCCATGTGCGGATGTTAAAAAGAGCAGCATCGGCATGCTTTTCACGTCGTTTGGTAGAAATCCACACGCGCGTTCTGCCAAAAGCACCATTTGCATGCATATCGTGTGGTTTTGCAGAAAACTGCGTCCGCGTCTACCAAAAGATGCATGCGCATGCTTAAAACGCGCTTTGGCACAAATCCATGTGCGGATGTTAAAAAGAGCAGCATCGGCATGCTTTTCACGTCGTTTGGTAGAAATCCACACGCGCGTTCTGCCAAAAGCACCATTTGCATGCATATCGTGTGGTTTTGCAGAAAACTGCGTCCGCGTCTACCAAAAGATGCATGCGCATGCTTAAAACGCGTTTTGGCACAAATCCATGTGCGGGTGCTAAAAAGAGCAGCATCGGCATGCCTTTCACGTCGTTTGGTAGAAATCCACGCGCGCGTTCTGCCAAAAGCACCATTTGCATGCCTATCGTGCGGTTTTGCAGAAAACTGCGTCCGCGTCTACCAAAAGATGCATGCGCATGCTTAAAACGCGCTTTGGCACAAATCCATGTGCGGATGTTAAAAAGAGCAGCATCGGCATGCTTTTCACGTCGTTTGGTAGAAATCCACGCGCGCGTTCTGCCAAAAGCACCATTTGCATGCATATCGTGTGGTTTTGCAGAAACTGCGTCCGCGTCTACCAAAAGATGCATACGCATGCTTAAAACGCGTTTTGGCACAAATCCATGTGCGGATGTTAAAAAGAGCAGCATCGGCATGCTTTTCACGTCGTTTGGTAGAAATCCACGCGTGCGTTCTGCCAAAAGCACCATTTGCATGCCTATCGTGTGGTTTTGCAGAAAACTGCGTCCGCGTCTACCAAAAGATGCATGCGCATGCTTAAAACGCGTTTTGGCACAAATCCATGTGCGGATGTTAAAAAGAGCAGCATCGGCATGCTTTTCACGTCGTTTGGTAGAAATCCACACGCGCGTTCTGCCAAAAGCACCATTTGCATGCATATCGTGTGGTTTTGCAGAAAACTGCGTCCGCGTCCACCAAAAGATGCATGCGCATGCTTAAAACGCGTTTTGGCACAAATCCATGTGCGGGTGCTAAAAAGAGCAGCATCGGCATGCTTTTCACGTCGTTTGGTAGAAATCCACGCGCGCGTTCTGCCAAAACCACCATTTGCATGCATATCGTGTGGTTTTGCAGAAAACTGCGTCCGCATCTACCAAAAGATGCATGCGCATGCTTAAAACGCGTTTTGGCACAAATCCATGTGCGGGTGCTAAAAAGAGCAGCATCGGCATGCTTTTCACGTCGTTTGGTAGAAATCCACACGCGCGTTCTGCCAAAAGCACTATTTGCATGCATATCGTGTGGTTTTGCAGAAAACTGCGTCCGCGTCTACCAAAAGATGCATGTGCATGCTAAAAACGCGTTTTGGCACAAATCCATGTGCGGATGTTAAAAAGAGCAGCATCGGCATGCTTTTCACGTCGTTTGGTAGAAATCCACACGCGCGTTCTGCCAAAAGCACCATTTGCATGCATATCGTGTGGTTTTGCAGAAAACTGCGTCCGCGTCTACCAAAAGATGCATGCGCATGCTTAAAACGCGTTTTGGCACAAATCCATGTGCGGGTGCTAAAAAGAGCAGCATCGGCATGCTTTTCACGTCGTTTGGTAGAAATCCACGCGCGCGTTCTGCCAAAAGCACCATTTGCATGCCTATCGTGTGGTTTTGCAGAAAACTGCGTCCGCGTCTACCAAAAGATGCATGCGCATGCTTAAAACGCGCTTTGGCACAAATCCATGTGCGGATGTTAAAAAGAGCAGCATCGGCATGCTTTTCACGTCGTTTGGTAGAAATCCACGCGCGCGTTCTGCCAAAAGCACCATTTGCATGCATATCGTGTGGTTTTGCAGAAAACTGCGTCCGCGTCTACCAAAAGATGCATGCGCATGCTTAAAACGCGTTTTGGCACAAATCCATGTGCGGATGTTAAAAAGAGCAGCATCGGCATGCTTTTCACGTCGTTTGGTAGAAATCCACGCGCGCGTTCTGCCAAAAGCACCATTTGCATGCCTATCGTGTGGTTTTGCAGAACACTGCGTCCGCGTCTACCAAAAGATGCATGCGCATGCTTAAAACGCGTTTTGGCAAAAATCCATGTGCGGATGTTAAAAAGAGCAGCATCGGCATGCTTTTCACGTCGTTTGGTAGAAATCCACACGCGCGTTCTGCCAAAAGCACCATTTGCATGCATATCGTGTGGTTTTGCAGAAAACTGCGTCGCGTCTACCAAAAGATGCATGCGCATG
>NW_027460428.1:0-80677 GCF_050947875.1 Dermacentor variabilis | reverse complement strand
GTGGTCTTTCAGAAAACTGCGTCCGCGTCTACCAAAAGATGCATGTGCATGCCTAAAACGCGTTTTGGCACAAATCCATGTGCGGGTGCTAAAAAGAGCAGCATCGGCATGCTTTTCACGTCGTTTGGTAGAAATCCACGTCCGCGTTCTGCCAAAAGCACCATGTGCATACATATCGTGTGGTTTTGCAGAAAACTGCGTCCGCATCTACCAAAAGATGCATGTGCATGCTTAAAACGCGTTTTGGCACAAATTAATGTGCGGGTGCTCAAAAGAGCAGCATCGGCATGCTTTTCACGTCGTTTGGTAGAAATCCACGTGCGCGTTCTGCCAAAAGCACCATTTGCATGCATATCGTGTGGTTTTGCAGAAAACTGCGTCCGCGTCTACCAAAAGATGCATGTGCATGCTTAAAACGCGTTTTGGCACAAATCCATGTGCGGGTGCTAAAAGAGCAGCATCGGCATGCTTTTCACGCCGTTTGGTAGAAATCCACGTGCGCGTTCTGCCAAAAGCACCATTTGCATGCATATCGTGTGGTTTTGCAGAAAACTGCGTCCGCGTCTACCAAAAGATGCATGTGCATGCTTAAAACGCGTTTTGGCACAAATCCATGTGCGGGTGCTAAAAGAGCAGCATCGGCATGCTTTTCACGTCGTTTGGTAGAAATCCACGTGCGCGTTCTGCCAAAAGCACCATTTGCATGCATATCGTGTGGTTTTTCAGAAAACTGCTTCCGCGTCTACCAAAAGATGCATGTGCATGCTTAAAACGCGTCTTGGCACAAATCCATGTGCGGGTGCTAAAAAGAGCAGCATCGGCATGCTTTTCACGCCGTTGGTAGAAATCCACGTGCGCGTTCTGCCAAAAGCACAATTTGCATGCATATCGTGTGGTTTTTCAGAAAACTGCGTCCGCGTCTACCAAAAGATGCATGTGCATGCTTAAAACGCGTTTTGGCACAAATTCATGTGCGGGTGCTAAAAAGAGCAGCATCGGCAGGCTTCTCACATCGTTTGGTAGAAATCCACGTGCGCGTTCTGCCAAAAGCACCATTTGCATGCATATCGTGTGGTTTTTCAGAAAACTGCGTCCGCTTCTACCAAAAGATGCATGTGCTTGCTTAAAACGCGTTTTGGCACAAATCCATGTGCGGGTGCTAAAAAGAGCAGCATCGGCATGCTTTTCACGTCGTTTGGTAGAAATCCACGTGCGCGTTCTGCCAAAAGCACCATTTGCATGCATATCGTGTGGTTTTGCAGAAAACTGCGTCCGCGTCTACCAAAAGATGCATGTGCATGCTTAAAACGCGTTTTGGCACAAATCTATGTGCGGGTGCTAAAAAGAGCAGCATCGGCATGCTTTTCACGTCGTTTGGTAGAAATCCACGTGCGCGTTCTGCCAAAAGCACCATTTGCATGCATATCGTGTGGTTTTGCAGAAAACTGCGTCCGCGTCTACTAAAAGATGCATGTGCATGCTTAAAACGCGTTTTGGTACAAATCCATGTGCGGGTGCTAAAAAGAGCAGCATCGGCATGCTTTTCACGTCGTTTGGTAGAAATCCACATGCGCGTTCTGCCAAAAGCACCATTTGCATGCATATCGTGTGGTTTTGCAGAAAACTGCGTCCGCGTCTACCAAAAGATGCATGTGCATGCTTAAAACGCGTTTTGGCACAAATCCATGTGCGGGTGCTAAAAAGAGCAGCATCGGCATGCTTTTCACGTCGTTTGGTAGAAATCCACGTGCGCGTTCTGCCAAAAGCACCATTTGCATGCATATCGTGTGGTTTAGCAGAAAACTGCGTCCGCGTCTACCAAAAGATGCACGTGCATGCTTAAAACGCGTTTTGGCACAAATCCATGTGCGGGTGCTAAAAAGAGCAGCATCGGCATGCTTTTCACGTCGTTTGGTAGAAATCCACGTGCGCGTTCTGCCAAAAGCACCATTTGCATGCATATCGTGTGGTTTTGCAGAAAACTGCGTCCGCGTCTACCAAAAGATGCACGTGCATGCTTAAAACGCGTTTTGGCACAAATCCATGTGCGGGTGCTAAAAAGAGCAGCATCGGCATGCTTTTCACGTCGTTTGGTAGAAATACACGTGCGCGTTCTGCCAAAATCACCATTTGCATGCATATCGTGTGGTTTTGCAGAAAACTGCGTCCGCGTCTACCAAAAGATGCATGTGCATGCTTAAAACGTGTTTTGGCACAAATCCATGTGCGGGTGCTAAAAAGAGCAGCATCGGCATGCTTTTCACGTCGTTTGGTAGAAATCCACGTGCGCGTTCTGCCAAAAGCACCATTTGCATGCATAACGTGTGGTTTTTCAGAAAACTGCGTCCGCGTCTACCAAAAGATGCATGTGCATGCTTAAAACGCGTTTTGGCACAAATCCATGTGCGGCTGCTAAAAAGAGCAGCATCGGCATGCTTTTCACGTCGTTTGGTAGAAATCCACGTGCGCGTTCTGCCAAAAGCACCATTTGCATGCATATCGTGTGGTTTTGCAGAAAACTGCGTCCGCGTCTACCAAAAGATGCATGTGCATGCTTAAAACGCGTTTTGGCACAAATCCATGTGCGGGTGCTAAAAAGAGCAGCATCGGCAGGCTTCTCACATCGTTTGGTAGAAATCCACGTGCGCGTTCTGCCAAAAGCACCATTTGCATGCATATCGTGTGGTTTTTCAGAAAACTGCGTCCGCTTCTACCAAAAGATGCATGTGCTTGCTTAAAACGCGTTTTGGCACAAATCCATGTGCGGGTGCTAAAAAGAGCAGCATCGGCATGCTTTTCACGTCGTTTGGTAGAAATCCACGTGCGCGTTCTGCCAAAAGCACCATTTGCATGCATATCGTGTGGTTTTGCAGAAAACTGCGTCCGCGTCTACCAAAAGATGCATGTGCATGCTTAAAACGCGTTTTGGCACAAATCTATGTGCGGGTGCTAAAAAGAGCAGCATCGGCATGCTTTTCACGTCGTTTGGTAGAAATCCACGTGCGCGTTCTGCCAAAAGCACCATTTGCATGCATATCGTGTGGTTTTGCAGAAAACTGCGTCCGCGTCTACTAAAAGATGCATGTGCATGCTTAAAACGCGTTTCGGTACAAATCCATGTGCGGGTGCTAAAAAGAGCAGCATCGGCGTGCTTTTCACGTCGTTTGGTAGAAATCCACATGCGCGTTCTGCCAAAAGCACCATTTGCATGCATATCGTGTGGTTTTGCAGAAAACTGCGTCCGCGTCTACCAAAAGATGCATGTGCATGCTTAAAACGCGTTTTGGCACAAATCCATGTGCGGGTGCTAAAAAGAGCAGCATCGGCATGCTTTTCGCGTCGTTTGGTAGAAATCCACGTGCGCGTTCTGCCAAAAGCACCATTTGCATGCATATCGTGTGGTTTAGCAGAAAACTGCGTCCGCGTCTACCAAAAGATGCACGTGCATGCTTAAAACGCGTTTTGGCACAAATCCATGTGCGGGTGCTAAAAAGAGCAGCATCGGCATGCTTTTCACGTCGTTTGGTAGAAATCCACGTGCGCGTTCTGCCAAAAGCACCATTTGCATGCATATCGTGTGGTTTTGCAGAAAACTGCGTCCGCGTCTACCAAAAATGCATGTGCGTGCTTAAAACGCGTTTTGGCACAAATCCATGTGCGGGTGCTAAAAAGAGCAGCATCGGCATGCTTTTCACATCGTTTGGTAGAAATCCACGTGCGCGTTCTGCCAAAAGCAGCATTTGCATGCATATCGTGTGGTTTTGCAGAAAACTGCGTCCGCATCTACCAAAAGATGCATGTGCATGCTTAAAACGCGTTTTGGTACAAATCCATGTGCGGGTGCTAAAAAGAGCAGCATCGGCATGCTTTTCACGTCGTTTGGTAGAAATCCACGTGCGCGTTCTGCCAAAAGCACCATTTGCATGCATATCGTGTGGTCTTTCAGAAAACTGCGTCCGCGTCTACCAAAATATGCATGTGCATGCCTAAAACGCGTTTTGGCACAAATCCATGTGCGGGTGCTAAAAAGAGCAGCATCGGCATGCTTTTCACGTCGTTTGGTAGAAATCCACGTGCGCGTTCTGCCAAAAGCACCATTTGCATGCATATCGTGTGGTTTTGCAGAAAACTGCGTCCGCGTCTACCAAAAGATGCATGTGCATGCTCAAAACGCGTTTTGGCACAAATCCATGTGCGGGTGCTAAAAAGAGCAGCATCGGCATGCTTTTCACGTCGTTTGGTAGAAATCCACGTGCGCGTTCTGCCAAAAGCACCATTTGCATGCATATCGTGTGGTTTTGCAGAAAACTGCGTCCGCGTCTACCAAAAGATGCATGTGCATGCTTAAAACGCGTTTTGGCACAAATCCATGTGCGGGTGCTAAAAAGAGCAGCATCGGCATGCTTTTCACGTCGTTTGGTAGAAATCTACGTGCGCGTTCTGCCAAAAGCACCATTTGCATGCATATCGTGTGGTTTTGCAGAAAACTGTGTCCGCGTCTACCAAAAGATGCATGTGCATGCTTAAAACGCGTTTTGGCACAAATCCATGTGCGGGTGCTAAAAAGAGCAGCATCGGCATGCTTTTCACGTCGTTTGGTAGAAATCCACGTGCGCGTTCTGCCAAAAGCACCATTTGCATGCATATCGTGTGGTTTTTCAGAAAACTGCGTCCGCGTCTACCAAAAGATGCATATGCATGCTTAAAACGCGTTTTGGCACAAATCCATGTGCGGGTGCTAAAAAGAGCAGCATCGGCATGCTTTTCACGTCGTTTGGCAGAAATCCACGTGCGCGTTCTGCCAAAAGCACCATTTGCATGCATATCGTGTGGTTTTGCAGAAAACTGCGTCCGCGTCTACCAAAAGATGCATGTGCATGCTTAAAACGCGTTTTGGCACAAATCCATGTGCGGGTGCTAAAAAGAGCAGCATCGGCAGGCTTTTCACGTCGTTTGGTAGAAATCCACGTGCGCGTTCTGCCAAAAGCACCATTTGCATGCATACCGTGTGGTTTTTCAGAAAACTGCGTCCGCGTCCACCAAAAGATGCATGTGCATGCTTAAAACGGGTTTTGGCACAAATCCATGTGCGGGTGCTAAAAAGAGCAGCATCGGCATGCTTTTCACGTCGTTTGGTAGAAATCCACGTGCGCGTTCTGCCAAAAGCACCATTTGCATGCATATCGTGTGGTTTTGCAGAAAACTGCGTCCGCGTCTACCAAAAGATGCATGTGCATGCTTAAAATGCGTTTTGGCACAAATCCATGTGCGGGTGCTAAAAAGAGCAGCATCGGCATGCTTTTCACGTCGTTTGGTAGAAATCCACGTGCGCATTCTGCCAAAAGCACCATTTGCATGCATATCGTGTGGTTTTGCAGAAAACTGCGTCCGCGTCTACCAAAAGATGCATGTGCATGCTTAAAACGCGTTTTGGCGCAAATCCATGTGCGGGTGCTAAAAAGAGCAGCATCGGCATGCTTTTCACGTCGTTTGGTAGAAATCCACGTGCGCGTTCTGCCAAAAGCACCATTTGCATGCATATCGTGTGGTTTTGCAGAAAACTGCGTCCGCGTCTACCAAAAGATGCATGTGCATGCTTAAAACGTGTTTTGGCACAAATCCATGTGCGGGTGCTAAAAAGAGCAGCATCGGCATGCTTTTCACGTCGTTTGGTAGAAATCCACGTGCGCGTTCTGCCAAAAGCACCATTTGCATGCATAACGTGTGGTTTTTCAGAAAACTGCGTCCGCGTCTACCAAAAGATGCATGTGCATGCTTAAAACGCGTTTTGGCACAAATCCATGTGCGGCTGCTAAAAAGAGCAGCATCGGCATGCTTTTCACGTCGTTTGGTAGAAATCCACGTGCGCGTTCTGCCAAAAGCACCATTTGCATGCATATCGTGTGGTTTTGCAGAAAACTGCGTCCGCGTCTACCAAAAGATGCATGTGCATGCTTAAAACGCGTTTTGGCTCAAATCCATGTGCGGGTGCTAAAAAGAGCAGCATCGGCAGGCTTCTCACATCGTTTGGTAGAAATCCACGTGCGCGTTCTGCCAAAAGCACCATTTGCATGCATATCGTGTGGTTTTTCAGAAAACTGCGTCCGCTTCTACCAAAAGATGCATGTGCTTGCTTAAAACGCGTTTTGGCACAAATCCATGTGCGGGTGCTAAAAAGAGCAGCATCGGCATGCTTTTCACGTCGTTTGGTAGAAATCCACGTGCGCGTTCTGCCAAAAGCACCATTTGCATGCATATCGTGTGGTTTTGCAGAAAACTGCGTCCGCGTCTACCAAAAGATGCATGTGCATGCTTAAAACGCGTTTTGGCACAAATCTATGTGCGGGTGCTAAAAAGAGCAGCATCGGCATGCTTTTCACGTCGTTTGGTAGAAATCCACGTGCGCGTTCTGCCAAAAGCACCATTTGCATGCATATCGTGTGGTTTTGCAGAAAACTGCGTCCGCGTCTACTAAAAGATGCATGTGCATGCTTAAAACGCGTTTCGGTACAAATCCATGTGCGGGTGCTAAAAAGAGCAGCATCGGCATGCTTTTCACGTCGTTTGGTAGAAATCCACATGCGCGTTCTGCCAAAAGCACCATTTGCATGCATATCGTGTGGTTTTGCAGAAAACTGCGTCCGCGTCTACCAAAAGATGCATGTGCATGCTTAAAACGCGTTTTGGCACAAATCCATGTGCGGGTGCTAAAAAGAGCAGCATCGGCATGCTTTTCACGTCGTTTGGTAGAAATCCACGTGCGCGTTCTGCCAAAAGCACCATTTGCATGCATATCGTGTGGTTTAGCAGAAAACTGCGTCCGCGTCTACCAAAAGATGCACGTGCATGCTTAAAACGCGTTTTGGCACAAATCCATGTGCGGGTGCTAAAAAGAGCAGCATCGGCATGCTTTTCACGTCGTTTGGTAGAAATCCACGTGCGCGTTCTGCCAAAAGCACCATTTGCATGCATATCGTGTGGTTTTGCAGAAAACTGCGTCCGCGTCTACCAAAAATGCATGTGCGTGCTTAAAACGCGTTTTGGCACAAATCCATGTGCGGGTGCTAAAAAGAGCAGCATCGGCATGCTTTTCACATCGTTTGGTAGAAATCCACGTGCGCGTTCTGCCAAAAGCAGCATTTGCATGCATATCGTGTGGTTTTGCAGAAAACTGCGTCCGCATCTACCAAAAGATGCATGTGCATGCTTAAAACGCGTTTTGGTACAAATCCATGTGCGGGTGCTAAAAAGAGCAGCATCGGCATGCTTTTCACGTCGTTTGGTAGAAATCCACGTGCGCGTTCTGCCAAAAGCACCATTTGCATGCATAACGTGTGGTTTTGAAGAAAACTGCGTCCGCGTCTACCAAAAGATGCATGTGCATGCTTAAAACGCGTTTTGGCACAAATCCATGTGCGGCTGCTAAAAAGAGCAGCATCGGCATGCTTTTCACGTCGTTTGGTAGAAATCCACGTGCGCGTTCTGCCAAAAGGCCCATTTGCATGCATATCGTGTGGTTTTTCAGAAAACTGCGTCCGCGTCTACCAAAAGATGCATGTGCATGCTTAAAACGCGTCTTGGCACAAATCCATGTGCGGGTGCTAAAAAGAGCAGCATCGGCATGATTTTCACGTCGTTTGGTAGAAATCCACGTGCGCGTTCTGCCAAAAGCACAATTTGCATGCATATCGTGTGGTTTTTCAGAAAACTGCGTCCGCGTCTACCAAAAGATGCATGTGCATGCTTAAAACGCGTTTTGGCACAAATCCACGTGCGGGTGCTAAAAAGAGCAGCATCGGCATGCTTTTCACGTCGTTTGGTAGAAATCCACGTGCGCGTTCTGCCAAAAGCACCATTTGCATGCATATCGTGTGGTCTTTCAGAAAACTGCGTCCGCGTCTACCAAAAGATGCATGTGCATGCCTAAAACGCGTTTTGGCACAAATCCATGTGCGGGTGCTAAAAAGAGCAGCATCGGCATGCTTTTCACGTCGTTTGGTAGAAATCCACGTGCGCGTTCTGCCAAAAGCACCATTTGCATGCATATCGTGTGGTTTTGCAGAAAACTGCGTCCGCGTCTACCAAAAGATGCATGTGCATGCTCAAAACGCGTTTTGGCACAAATCCATGTGCGGGTGCTAAAAAGAGCAGCATCGGCATGCTTTTCACGTCGTTTGGTAGAAATCCACGTGCGCGTTCTGCCAAAAGCACCATTTGCATGCATATCGTGTGGTTTTGCAGAAAACTGCGTCCGCGTCTACCAAAAGATGCATGTGCATGCTTAAAACGCGTTTTGGCACAAATCCATGTGCGGGTGCTAAAAAGAGCAGCATCGGCATGCTTTTCACGTCGTTTGGTAGAAATCTACGTGCGCGTTCTGCCAAAAGCACCATTTGCATGCATATCGTGTGGTTTTGCAGAAAACTGTGTCCGCGTCTACCAAAAGATGCATGTGCATGCTTAAAACGCGTTTTGGCACAAATCCATGTGCGGGTGCTAAAAAGAGCAGCATCGGCATGCTTTTCACGTCGTTTGGTAGAAATCCACGTGCGCGTTCTGCCAAAAGCACCATTTGCATGCATATCGTGTGGTTTTTCAGAAAACTGCGTCCGCGTCTACCAAAAGATGCATATGCATGCTTAAAACGCGTTTTGGCACAAATCCATGTGCGGGTGCTAAAAAGAGCAGCATCGGCATGCTTTTCACGTCGTTTGGCAGAAATCCACGTGCGCGTTCTGCCAAAAGCACCATTTGCATGCATATCGTGTGGTTTTGCAGAAAACTGCGTCCGCGTCTACCAAAAGATGCATGTGCATGCTTAAAACGCGTTTTGGCACAAATCCATGTGCGGGTGCTAAAAAGAGCAGCATCGGCAGGCTTTTCACGTCGTTTGGTAGAAATCCACGTGCGCGTTCTGCCAAAAGCACCATTTGCATGCATACCGTGTGGTTTTTCAGAAAACTGCGTCCGCGTCCACCAAAAGATGCATGTGCATGCTTAAAACGGGTTTTGGCACAAATCCATGTGCGGGTGCTAAAAAGAGCAGCATCGGCATGCTTTTCACGTCGTTTGGTAGAAATCCACGTGCGCGTTCTGCCAAAAGCACCATTTGCATGCATATCGTGTGGTTTTGCAGAAAACTGCGTCCGCGTCTACCAAAAGATGCATGTGCATGCTTAAAATGCGTTTTGGCACAAATCCATGTGCGGGTGCTAAAAAGAGCAGCATCGGCATGCTTTTCACGTCGTTTGGTAGAAATCCACGTGCGCATTCTGCCAAAAGCACCATTTGCATGCATATCGTGTGGTTTTGCAGAAAACTGCGTCCGCGTCTACCAAAAGATGCATGTGCATGCTTAAAACGCGTTTTGGCGCAAATCCATGTGCGGGTGCTAAAAAGAGCAGCATCGGCATGCTTTTCCCGTCGTTTGGTAGAAATCCACGTGCGCGTTCTGCCAAAAGCACCATTTGCATGCATATCGTGTGGTTTTGCAGAAAACTGCGTCCGCGTCTACCAAAAGATGCATGTGCATGCTTAAAACGCGTTTTGGCACAAATCCATGTGCGGGTGCTAAAAAGAGCAGCATCGGCATGCTTTTCACGTCGTTTGGTAGAAATCCAGGTGCGCGTTCGGCCAAAAGCACCATTTGCATGCATATCGTGTGGTTTTGCAGAAAACTGCGTCCGCGTCTACCAAAAGATGCATGTGCATGCTTAAAACGCGTTTTGGCACAAATCCATGTGCGGGTGCTAAAAAGAGCAGCATCGGCACGCTTTTCACGTCGTTTGGTAGAAATCCACGTGCGCGTTCTGCCAAAAGCACCATTTGCATGCATATCGTGTGGTTTTGCAGAAAACTGCGTCCGCGTCTACCAAAAGATGCATGTGCATGCTTAAAACGCGTTTTGGCACAAATCCATGTGCGGGTGCTAAAAAGAGCAGCATCGGCATGCTTTTCACGTCGTTTGGTAGAAATCCACGTGCGCGTTCTGCCAAAAGCACCATTTGCATGCATATCGTGTGGTTTTGCAGAAAACTGCGTCCGCGTCTACCAAAAGATGCATGTGCATGCTTAAAACGCCTTTTGGCACAAATCCATGTGCGGGTGCTAAAAAGAGCAGTATCGGCATGCTTTTCACGTCGTTTGGTAGAAATCCACGTGCGCGTTCTGCCAAAAGCACCATTTGCATGCATATCGTGTGGTTTTGCAGAAAACTGCGTCCGCGTCTACCAAAAGATGCATGTGCATGCTTAAAACGCGTTTTGGCACAAATCCACGTGCGGGTGCTCAAATGAGCAGCATCGGCATGCTGTTCACGTCGTTTGGTAAAAATCCACGTGCGCGTTCTGCCAAAAGCACCATTTGCATGCATATTGTGTGGTTTTGCAGAAAACTGCGTCCGCGTCTACCAAAAGATGCATGTGCATGCTTAAAACGCGTTTTGGCACAAATCCATGTGCGGGTGCTAAAAAGAGCAGCATCGGCATGCTTTTCACGTCGTTTGGTAGAAATCCACGTGCGCGTTCTGCCAAAAGCACCATTTGCATGCATATCGTGTGGTTTTGCAGAAAACTGCGTCCGCGTCTACCAAAAGATGCATGTGCATGCTTAAAACGCGTTTTGGCACAAATCCACGTGCGGGTGCTCAAATGAGCAGCATCGGCATGCTGTTCACGTCGTTTGGTAAAAATCCACGTGCGCGTTCTGCCAAAAGCACCATTTGCATGCATATTGTGTGGTTTTGCAGAAAACTGCGTCCGCGTCTACCAAAAGATGCATGTGCATGCTTAAAACGCGTTTTGGCACAAATCCATGTGCGGGTGCTAAAAAGAGCAGCATCGGCATGCTTTTCACGTCGTTTGGTAGAAATCCACGTGCGCGTTCTGCCAAAAGCACCATTTGCATGCATATCGTGTGGTTTTGCAGAAAACTGCGTCCGCGTCTACCAAAAGATGCATGTGCATGCTCAAAACGCCTTTTGGCACAAATCCATGTGCGGGTGCTAAAAAGAGCAGCATCGGCATGCTTTTCACGTCGTTTGGTAGAAATCCACGTGCGCGTTCTGCCAAAAGCACCATTTGCATGCATATCGTGTGGTTTTTCAGAAAACTGCGTCCGCGTCTACCAAAAGATGCATGTGCATGCTTAAAACGCGTTTTGGCACAAATCCATGTGCGGGTGCTAAAAAGAGCAGCATCGGCATGCTTTTCACGTCGTTTGGTAGAAATCCACGTGCGCGTTCTGCCAAAAGCACCATTTGCATGCATATCGTGTGGTTTTGCAGAAAACTGCGTCCGCGTCTACCAAAAGATGCATGTGCATGCTTAAAACGCCTTTTGGCACAAATCCATGTGCGGGTGCTAAAAAGAGCAGTATCGGCATGCTTTTCACGTCGTTTGGTAGAAATCCACGTGCGCGTTCTGCCAAAAGCACCATTTGCATGCATATCGTGTGGTTTTGCAGAAAACTGCGTCCGCGTCTACCAAAAGATGCATGTGCATGCTTAAAACGCGTTTTGGCACAAATCCACGTGCGGGTGCTCAAATGAGCAGCATCGGCATGCTGTTCACGTCGTTTGGTAAAAATCCACGTGCGCGTTCTGCCAAAAGCACCATTTGCATGCATATTGTGTGGTTTTGCAGAAAACTGCGTCCGCGTCTACCAAAAGATGCATGTGCATGCTTAAAACGCGTTTTGGCACAAATCCATGTGCGGGTGCTAAAAAGAGCAGCATCGGCATGCTTTTCACGTCGTTTGGTAGAAATCCACGTGCGCGTTCTGCCAAAAGCACCATTTGCATGCATATCGTGTGGTTTTGCAGAAAACTGCGTCCGCGTCTACCAAAAGATGCATGTGCATGCTTAAAACGCGTTTTGGCACAAATCCACGTGCGGGTGCTCAAATGAGCAGCATCGGCATGCTGTTCACGTCGTTTGGTAAAAATCCACGTGCGCGTTCTGCCAAAAGCACCATTTGCATGCATATTGTGTGGTTTTGCAGAAAACTGCGTCCGCGTCTACCAAAAGATGCATGTGCATGCTTAAAACGCGTTTTGGCACAAATCCATGTGCGGGTGCTAAAAAGAGCAGCATCGGCATGCTTTTCACGTCGTTTGGTAGAAATCCACGTGCGCGTTCTGCCAAAAGCACCATTTGCATGCATATCGTGTGGTTTTGCAGAAAACTGCGTCCGCGTCTACCAAAAGATGCATGTGCATGCTCAAAACGCCTTTTGGCACAAATCCATGTGCGGGTGCTAAAAAGAGCAGCATCGGCATGCTTTTCACGTCGTTTGGTAGAAATCCACGTGCGCGTTCTGCCAAAAGCACCATTTGCATGCATATCGTGTGGTTTTTCAGAAAACTGCGTCCGCGTCTACCAAAAGATGCATATGCATGCTTAAAACGCGTTTTGGCACAAATCCATGTGCGGGTGCTAAAAAGAGCAGCATCGGCATGCTTTTCACGTCGTTTGGCAGAAATCCACGTGCGCGTTCTGCCAAAAGCACCATTTGCATGCATATCGTGTGGTTTTGCAGAAAACTGCGTCCGCGTCTACCAAAAGATGCATGTGCATGCTTAAAACGCGTTTTGGCACAAATCCATGTGCGGGTGCTAAAAAGAGCAGCATCGGCATGCTTTTCACGTCGTTTGGTAGAAATCCACGTGCGCGTTCTGCCAAAAGCACCATTTGCATGCATATCGTGTGGTTTTGCAGAAAACTGCGTCCGCGTCTACCAAAAGATGCATGTGCATGCTTAAAATGCGTTTTGGCACAAATCCATGTGCGGGTGCTAAAAAGAGCAGCATCGGCATGCTTTTCACGTCGTTTGGTAGAAATCCACGTGCGCATTCTGCCAAAAGCACCATTTGCATGCATATCGTGTGGTTTTGCAGAAAACTGCGTCCGCGTCTACCAAAAGATGCATGTGCATGCTTAAAACGCGTTTTGGCGCAAATCCATGTGCGGGTGCTAAAAAGAGCAGCATCGGCATGCTTTTCACGTCGTTTGGTAGAAATCCACGTGCGCGTTCTGCCAAAAGCACCATTTGCATGCATATCGTGTGGTTTTGCAGAAAACTGCGTCCGCGTCTACCAAAAGATGCATGTGCATGCTTAAAACGCGTTTTGGCACAAATCCATGTGCGGGTGCTAAAAAGAGCAGCATCGGCATGCTTTTCACGTCGTTTGGTAGAAATCCAGGTGCGCGTTCGGCCAAAAGCACCATTTGCATGCATATCGTGTGGTTTTGCAGAAAACTGCGTCCGCGTCTACCAAAAGATGCATGTGCATGCTTAAAACGCGTTTTGGCACAAATCCATGTGCGGGTGCTAAAAAGAGCAGCATCGGCATGCTTTTCACGTCGTTTGGTAGAAATCCACGTGCGCGTTCTGCCAAAAGCACCATTTGCATGCATATCGTGTGGTTTTGCAGAAAACTGCGTCCGCGTCTACCAAAAGATGCATGTGCATGCTTAAAACGCCTTTTGGCACAAATCCATGTGCGGGTGCTAAAAAGAGCAGTATCGGCATGCTTTTCACGTCGTTTGGTAGAAATCCACGTGCGCGTTCTGCCAAAAGCACCATTTGCATGCATATCGTGTGGTTTTGCAGAAAACTGCGTCCGCGTCTACCAAAAGATGCATGTGCATGCTTAAAACGCGTTTTGGCACAAATTCATGTGCGGGTGCTAAAAAGAGCAGCATCGGCATGCTTTTCACGTCGTTTCGTAGAAATCCACGTGCGCGTTCTGCCAAAAGCACCATTTGCATGCATATCGTGTGGTTTTGCAGAAAACTGCGTCCGCGTCTACCAAAAGATGCATGTGCATGCTTAAAACGCGTTTTGGCACAAATCCATGTGCGGGTGCTAAAAAGAGCAGCATCGGGATGCTTTTCACGTCGTTTGGTAGAAATCCACGTGCGCGTTCTGCCAAAAGCACCATTTGCATGCATATCGTGTGGTTTTGCAGAAAACTGCGTCCGCGTCTACCAAAAGATGCATGTGCATGCTTAAAACGCGTTTTGGCACAAATCCACGTGCGGGTGCTCAAATGAGCAGCATCGGCATGCTGTTCACGTCGTTTGGTAAAAATCCACGTGCGCGTTCTGCCAAAAGCACCATTTGCATGCATATTGTGTGGTTTTGCAGAAAACTGCGTCCGCGTCTACCAAAAGATGCATGTGCATGCTTAAAACGCGTTTTGGCACAAATCCATGTGCGGGTGCTAAAAAGAGCAGCATCGGCATGCTTTTCACGTCGTTTGGTAGAAATCTACGTGCGCGTTCTGCCAAAAGCACCATTTGCATGCATATCGTGTGGTTTTGCAGAAAACTGCGTCCGCGTCTACCAAAAGATGCATGTGCATGCTTAAAACGCGTTTTGGCACAAATCCATGTGCGGGTGCTAAAAAGAGCAGCATCGGCATGCTTTTCACGTCGTTTGGTAGAAATCCACGTGCGCGTTCTGCCAAAAGCACCATTTGCATGCATATCGTGTGGTTTTTCAGAAAACTGCGTCCGCGTCTACCAAAAGATGCATATGCATGCTTAAAACGCGTTTTGGCACAAATCCATGTGCGGGTGCTAAAAAGAGCAGCATCGGCATGCTTTTCACGTCGTTTGGCAGAAATCCACGTGCGCGTTCTGCCAAAAGCACCATTTGCATGCATATCGTGTGGTTTTGCAGAAAACTGCGTCCGCGTCTACCAAAAGATGCATGTGCATGCTTAAAACGCGTTTTGGCACAAATCCATGTGCGGGTGCTAAAAAGAGCAGCATCGGCAGGCTTTTCACGTCGTTTGGTAGAAATCCACGTGCGCGTTTTGCCAAAAGCACCATTTGCATGCATACCGTGTGGTTTTTCAGAAAACTGCGTCCGCGTCCACCAAAAGATGCATGTGCATGCTTAAAACGGGTTTTGGCACAAATCCATGTGCGGGTGCTAAAAAGAGCAGCATCGGCATGCTTTTCACGTCGTTTGGTAGAAATCCACGTGCGCGTTCTGCCAAAAGCACCATTTGCATGCATATCGTGTGGTTTTGCAGAAAACTGCGTCCGCGTCTACCAAAAGATGCATGTGCATGCTTAAAATGCGTTTTGGCACAAATCCATGTGCGGGTGCTAAAAAGAGCAGCATCGGCATGCTTTTCACGTCGTTTGGTAGAAATCCACGTGCGCATTCTGCCAAAAGCACCATTTGCATGCATATCGTGTGGTTTTGCAGAAAACTGCGTCCGCGTCTACCAAAAGATGCATGTGCATGCTTAAAACGCGTTTTGGCGCAAATCCATGTGCGGGTGCTAAAAAGAGCAGCATCGGCATGCTTTTCACGTCGTTTGGTAGAAATCCACGTGCGCGTTCTGCCAAAAGCACCATTTGCATGCATATCGTGTGGTTTTGCAGAAAACTGCGTCCGCGTCTACCAAAAGATGCATGTGCATGCTTAAAACGCGTTTTGGCACAAATCCATGTGCGGGTGCTAAAAAGAGCAGCATCGGCATGCTTTTCACGTCGTTTGGTAGAAATCCAGGTGCGCGTTCGGCCAAAAGCACCATTTGCATGCATATCGTGTGGTTTTGCAGAAAACTGCGTCCGCGTCTACCAAAAGATGCATGTGCATGCTTAAAACGCGTTTTGGCACAAATCCATGTGCGGGTGCTAAAAAGAGCAGCATCGGCATGCTTTTCACGTCGTTTGGTAGAAATCCACGTGCGCGTTCTGCCAAAAGCACCATTTGCATGCATATCGTGTGGTTTTGCAGAAAACTGCGTCCGCGTCTACCAAAAGATGCATGTGCATGCTTAAAACGCGTTTTGGCACAAATCCATGTGCGGGTGCTAAAAAGAGCAGCATCGGCATGCTTTTCACGTCGTTTGGTAGAAATCCAGGTGCGCGTTCGGCCAAAAGCACCATTTGCATGCATATCGTGTGGTTTTGCAGAAAACTGCGTCCGCGTCTACCAAAAGATGCATGTGCATGCTTAAAACGCGTTTTGGCACAAATTCATGTGCGGGTGCTAAAAAGAGCAGCATCGGCATGCTTTTCACGTCGTTTCGTAGAAATCCACGTGCGCGTTCTGCCAAAAGCACCATTTGCATGCATATCGTGTGGTTTTGCAGAAAACTGCGTCCGCGTCTACCAAAAGATGCATGTGCATGCTTAAAACGCGTTTTGGCACAAATCCATGTGCGGGTCCTAAAAAGAGCAGCATCGGCATGCTTTTCACGTCGTTTGGTAGAAATCCACGTGCGCGTTCTGCCAAAAGCACCATTTGCATGCATATCGTGTGGTTTTGCAGAAAACTGCGTCCGCGTCTACCAAAAGATGCATGTGCATGCTTAAAACGCGTTTTGGCACAAATCCACGTGCGGGTGCTAAAAAGAGCAGCATCGGCATGCTTTTCACGTCTTTTGGTAGAAATCCACGTGCGCGTTCGGCCAAAAGCACCATTTGCTTGCATATGGTGTGGTTTTGCAGAAACTGCGTCCGCGTCTACCAAAAGATGCATGTGCATGCTTAAACGCGTTTTGGCACAAATCCATGTGCGGGTGCTAAAAAGAGCAGCATCGGCATGCTTTTCACGTCGTTTGGTAGAAATCCACGTGCGCGTTCTGCCAAAAGCACCATTTGCATGCATATCGTGTGGTTTTGCAGAAAACTGCGTCCGCTTCTACCAAAAGATGCATGTGCATGCTTAAAACGCGTTTTGGCCCAAATCCATGTGCGGGTGCTAAAAATAGCAGCATCGGCATGCTTTTCACGTCGTTTGGTAGAAATCCACGTGCGCGTTCTGCCAAAAGCACCATTTGCATGCATATCGTGTGGTTTTGCAGAAAGCTGCGTCCGCGTCTACCAAAAGATGCATGTGCATGCTTAAAACGCGCTTTGGCACAAATCCATGTGCGGGTGCTAAAAACAGCAGCATCGGCACGCTTTTCACGTCGTTTGGTAGAAATCCACGCGCGCGTTCTGCCAAAAGCGCCATTTGCATGCATATCGTGTGGTTTTGCAGAAAACTGCGTCCGCTTCTACCAAAAGATGCATGTGCATGCTTAAAACGCGTTTTGGCCCAAATCCATGTGCGGGTGCTAAAAATAGCAGCATCGGCATGCTTTTCACGTCGTTTGGTAGAAATCCACGTGCGCGTTCTGCCAAAAGCACCATTTGCATGCATATCGTGTGGTTTTGCAGAAAGCTGCATCCGCGTCTACCAAAAGATGCATGTGCATGCTTAAAACGCGCTTTGGCACAAATCCATGTGCGGGTGCTAAAAAGAGCAGCATCGGCACGCTTTTCACGTCGTTTGGTAGAAATCCACGCGCGCGTTCTGCCAAAAGCACCATTTGCATGCATATCGTGTGGTTTTGCAGAAAACTGCGTCCGCGTTTACCAAAAGATGCATGTGCATGCTTAAAACGCGTTTTGGCACAAATCCATGTGCGGGTGCTAAAAAGAGCAGCTTCGGCATGCTTTTCACGTCGTTTGGTAGAAATCCACGTGCGCGTTTTGCCAAAAGCACCATTTGCATGCATATCGTGTGGTTTTGCAGAAAACTGCGTCCGCGTCTACCAAAGATGCATGTGCATGCTTAAAACGCGTTTTGGCGCAAATCCATGTGCGGGTGCTAAAAAGAGCAGCATCGTTTCACGTCGTTTGGTAGAAATCCACGTGCGCGTTCTGCCAAAAGCACCATTTGCATGCATATCGTGTGGTTTTGCAGAAAACTGCGTCCGCGTCTACCAAAAGATGCATGTGCATGCTTAAAACGCGCTTTGGCACAAATCCATGTGCGGGTGCTAAAAAGAGCAGCATCGGCATGCTTTTCACTTCGTTTGGTAGAAATCCACGTGCGCGTTCTGCCAAAAGCACCATTTGCATGCATATCGTGTGGTTTTGCAGAAAACTGCGTCCGCCTCTACCAAAAGATGCATGTGCATGCTTAAAACGCGTTTTGGCACAAATCCATGTGCGGGTGCTAAAAAGAGCAGCATCGACATGCTTTTCACATCGTTTGGTAGAAATCCACGTGTGCTTTTTGCCAAAAGCACCATCTGCATGCATATCGTGTGGTTTTGCTGAAAACTGCGTCCGCGTCTACCAAAAGATGCATGTGCATGCTTAAAACGCGTTTTGGCACAAATGCATGTGCGGGTGCTAAAAAGAGCAGCATCGGCATGCTTTTCACGTCGTTTGGTAGAAATCCACGTGCGCGTTCTGCCAAAAGCACCATTTGCATGCATATCGTGTGGTTTTGCAGAAAACTGCGTCCGCGTCTACCAAAAGATGCATGTGCATGCTTAAACGCGTTTTGGCACAAATCCATGTGCGGGTGCTAAAAAGAACAGCATCGGCATGCTTTTCACGTCGTTTGGTAGAAATCCACGTGCGCGTTCTGCCAAAAGCACCATTTGCATGCATATCGTGTGGTTTTGCAGAAAAACTGCGTCCGCGTCTACCAATAGATGCATATGCATGCTTAAAACGCATTTTGGCACAAATCCATGTGCGGGTGCTAAAAAGAGCAGCATCGGCATGCTTTTCACGTCTTTTGGTAGAAATCCATGTGCGAGTTCTGCCAAAAAAACCATTTGCATGCATATCGTGTGGTTTTGCAGAAAACTGCGTCCGCGTCTACCAAAAGATGCATGTGCATGCTTAAAACGCGTTTTGCACAAATCCATGTGCGGGTGCTAAAAAGAGCAGCATCGGCATGCTTTTCACGTCGTTTGGTGGAAATCCACGTGCGCGTTCTGCCAAAAGCACCATTTGCATGCATATCGTGTGGTTTTGCAGAAAACTGCGTCCGCGTCTACCAAAAGATGCATGTGCATGCTTAAAACGGGCTTTGGCACAAATCCATGTGCGGGTGCTAAAAAGAGCAGCATCGGCATGCTTTTCACTTCGTTTGGTAGAAATCCACGTGCGCGTTCTGCCAAAAGCACCATTTGCATGCATATCGTGTGGTTTTGCAGAAAACTGCGTCCGCGTCTACCAAAAGATGCATGTGCATGCTTAAAACGCGCTTTGGCACAAATCCATGTGCGGGTGCTAAAAAGAGCAGCATCGGCATGCTTTTCACTTCGTTTGGTAGAAATCCACGTGCGCGTTCTGCCAAAAGCACCATTTGCATGCATATCGTGTGGTTTTGCAGAAAACTGCGTCCGCGTCTACCAAAAGATGCATGTGCATGCTTAAAACGCGTTTTGGCACAAATCCATGTGCGGGTGCTAAAAAGAGCAGCATCGGCATGCTTTTCACGTCGTTTGGTAGAAATCCAGTTGCGCGTTTTGCCAAAAGCACCATCTGCATGCATATCGTGTGGTTTTGCTGAAAACTGCGTCCGCGTCTACCAAAAGATGCATGTGCATGCTTAAAATGCGTTTTGGCGCAAATCCATGTGCGGGTGCTAAAAAGAGCAGCATCGGCATGCTTTTCACGATGTTTGGTAGAAATCCACGTGCGCGTTCTGCCAATAGCACCATTTGCATGCATATCGTGTGATTTTGCAGAAAACTGCGTCCGCGTCTACCAAAAGATGCATGTGCATGTTTAAAACGCGTTTTGGCACAAATCCATGTGCGGGTGCTAAAAAGAGCAGCATCGGCATGCTTTTCACGTCGTTTGGTAGAAATCCACGTGCGCGTTCTGCCAAAAGCACCATTTGCATGCATATCGTGTGGTTTTGCAGAAAACTGCGTCCGCGTCTACCAAAAGATGCATGTGCATGCTTAAAACGCGTTTTGGCACAAATCCATGTGCGGATGCTAAAAAGAGCAGCATCGGCATGCTTTTCACGTCGTTTGGTAGAAATCCACGTGCGCGTTCTGCCAAAAGCACCATTTGCATGCATATCGTGTGGTTTTGCAGAAAACTGCGTCCGCGTCTACCAAAAGATGCATGTGCATGCTTAAAACGGGCTTTGGCACAAATCCATGTGCGGGTGCTGAAAAGAGCAGCATCGGCATGCTTTTCACTTCGTTTGGTAGAAATCCACGTGCGCGTTCTGCCAAAAGCACCATTTGCATGCATATCGTGTGGTTTTGCAGAAAACTGCGTCCGCGTCTACCAAAAGATGCATGTGCATGCTTAAAACGCGCTTTGGCACAAATCCATGTGCGGGTGCTAAAAAGAGCAGCATCGGCATGCTTTTCACTTCGTTTGGTAGAAATCCACGTGCGCGTTCTGCCAAAAGCACCATTTGCATGCATATCGTGTGGTTTTGCAGAAAACTGCGTCCGCGTCTACCAAAAGATGCATGTGCATGCTTAAAACGTGTTTTGGCACAAATCCATGTGCGGGTGCCAAAAAGAGCAGCATCGGCATGCTTTTCACGTCGTTTGGTAGAAATCCAGTTGCGCGTTTTGCCAAAAGCACCATCTGCATGCATATCGTGTGGTTTTGCTGAAAACTGCGTCCGCGTCTACCAAAAGATGCATGTGCATGCTTAAAATGCGTTTTGGCGCAAATCCATGTGCGGGTGCTAAAAAGAGCAGCATCGGCATGCTTTTCACGATGTTTGGTAGAAATCCACGTGCGCGTTCTGCCAATAGCACCATTTGCATGCATATCGTGTGATTTTGCAGAAAACTGCGTCCGCGTCTACCAAAAGATGCATGTGCATGTTTAAAACGCGTTTTGGCACAAATCCATGTGCGGGTGCTAAAAAGAGCAGCATCGGCATGCTTTTCACGTCGTTTGGTGGAAATCCACGTGCGCGTTCTGCCAAAAGCACCATTTGCATGCATATCGTGTGGTTTTGCAGAAAACTGCGTCCGCGTCTACCAAAAGATGCATGTGCATGCTTAAAACGGGCTTTGGCACAAATCCATGTGCGGGTGCTAAAAAGAGCAGCATCGGCATGCTTTTCACTTCGTTTGGTAGAAATCCACGTGCGCGTTCTGCCAAAAGCACCATTTGCATGCATATCGTGTGGTTTTGCAGAAAACTGCGTCCGCGTCTACCAAAAGATGCATGTGCATGCTTAAAACGCGCTTTGGCACAAATCCATGTGCGGGTGCTAAAAAGAGCAGCATCGGCATGCTTTTCACTTCGTTTGGTAGAAATCCACGTGCGCGTTCTGCCAAAAGCACCATTTGCATGCATATCGTGTGGTTTTGCAGAAAACTGCGTCCGCGTCTACCAAAAGATGCATGTGCATGCTTAAAACGCGTTTTGGCACAAATCCATGTGCGGGTGCTAAAAAGAGCAGCATCGGCATGCTTTTCACGTCGTTTGGTAGAAATCCAGTTGCGCGTTTCGCCAAAAGCACCATCTGCATGCATATCGTGTGGTTTTGCTGAAAACTGCGTCCGCGTCTACCAAAAGATGCATGTGCATGCTTAAAATGCGTTTTGGCGCAAATCCATGTGCGGGTGCTAAAAAGAGCAGCATCGGCATGCTTTTCACGATGTTTGGTAGAAATCCACGTGCGCGTTCTGCCAATAGCACCATTTGCATGCATATCGTGTGATTTTGCAGAAAACTGCGTCCGCGTCTACCAAAAGATGCATGTGCATGTTTAAAACGCGTTTTGGCACAAATCCATGTGCGGGTGCTAAAAAGAGCAGCATCGGCATGCTTTTCACGTCGTTTGGTAGAAATCCACGTGCGCGTTCTGCCAAAAGGACCATTTGCATGCATATCGTGTGGTTTTGCAGAAAACTGCGTCCGCGTCTACCAAAAGATGCATGTGCATGCTTAAAACGCGTTTTGGCACAAATCCATGTGCGGGTGCTAAAAAGAGCAGCATCGGCATGCTTTTCACGTCTTTTGGTAGAAATCCACGTGCGCGTTCGGCCAAAAGCACCATTTGCTTGCATATGGTGTGGTTTTGCAGAAAACTGCGTCCGCGTCTACCAAAAGATGCATGTGCATGCTTAAAACGCGTTTTGGCACAAATCCATGTGCGGGTGCTAAAAAGAGCAGCATCGGCATGCTTTTCACGTCGTTTGGTAGAAATCCACGTGCGCGTTCTGCCAAAAGCACCATTTGCATGCATATCGTGTGGTTTTGCAGAAAACTGCGTCCGCTTCTACCAAAAGATGCATGTGCATGCTTAAAACGCGTTTTGGCCCAAATCCATGTGCGGGTGCTAAAAATAGCAGCATCGGCATGCTTTTCACGTCGTTTGGTAGAAATCCACGTGCGCGTTCTGCCAAAAGCACCATTTGCATGCATATCGTGTGGTTTTGCAGAAAGCTGCGTCCGCGTCTACCAAAAGATGCATGTGCATGCTTAAAACGCGCTTTGGCACAAATCCATGTGCGGGTGCTAAAAACAGCAGCATCGGCACGCTTTTCACGTCGTTTGGTAGAAATCCACGCGCGCGTTCTGCCAAAAGCGCCATTTGCATGCATATCGTGTGGTTTTGCAGAAAACTGCGTCCGCTTCTACCAAAAGATGCATGTGCATGCTTAAAACGCGTTTTGGCCCAAATCCATGTGCGGGTGCTAAAAATAGCAGCATCGGCATGCTTTTCACGTCGTTTGGTAGAAATCCACGTGCGCGTTCTGCCAAAAGCACCATTTGCATGCATATCGTGTGGTTTTGCAGAAAGCTGCGTCCGCGTCTACCAAAAGATGCATGTGCATGCTTAAAACGCGCTTTGGCACAAATCCATGTGCGGGTGCTAAAAAGAGCAGCATCGGCACGCTTTTCACGTCGTTTGGTAGAAATCCACGCGCGCGTTCTGCCAAAAGCACCATTTGCATGCATATCGTGTGGTTTTGCAGAAAACTGCGTCCGCGTTTACCAAAAGATGCATGTGCATGCTTAAAACGCGTTTTGGCACAAATCCATGTGCGGGTGCTAAAAAGAGCAGCTTCGGCATGCTTTTCACGTCGTTTGGTAGAAATCCACGTGCGCGTTTTGCCAAAAGCACCATTTGCATGCATATCGTGTGGTTTTGCAGAAAACTGCGTCCGCGTCTACCAAAAGATGCATGTGCATGCTTAAAACGCGTTTTGGCGCAAATCCATGTGCGGGTGCTAAAAAGAGCAGCATCGTTTCACGTCGTTTGGTAGAAATCCACGTGCGCGTTCTGCCAAAAGCACCATTTGCATGCATATCGTGTGGTTTTGCAGAAAACTGCGTCCGCGTCTACCAAAAGATGCATGTGCATGCTTAAAACGCGCTTTGGCACAAATCCATGTGCGGGTGCTAAAAAGAGCAGCATCGGCATGCTTTTCACTTCGTTTGGTAGAAATCCACGTGCGCGTTCTGCCAAAAGCACCATTTGCATGCATATCGTGTGGTTTTGCAGAAAACTGCGTCCGCCTCTACCAAAAGATGCATGTGCATGCTTAAAACGCGTTTTGGCACAAATCCATGTGCGGGTGCTAAAAAGAGCAGCATCGACATGCTTTTCACATCGTTTGGTAGAAATCCACGTGTGCTTTTTGCCAAAAGCACCATCTGCATGCATATCGTGTGGTTTTGCTGAAAACTGCGTCCGCGTCTACCAAAAGATGCATGTGCATGCTTAAAACGCGTTTTGGCACAAATGCATGTGCGGGTGCTAAAAAGAGCAGCATCGGCATGCTTTTCACGTCGTTTGGTAGAAATCCACGTGCGCGTTCTGCCAAAAGCACCATTTGCATGCATATCGTGTGGTTTTGCAGAAAACTGCGTCCGCGTCTACCAAAAGATGCATGTGCATGCTTAAAACGCGTTTTGGCACAAATCCATGTGCGGGTGCTAAAAAGAACAGCATCGGCATGCTTTTCACGTCGTTTGGTAGAAATCCACGTGCGCGTTCTGCCAAAAGCACCATTTGCATGCATATCGTGTGGTTTTGCAGAAAACTGCGTCCGCGTCTACCAATAGATGCATATGCATGCTTAAAACGCATTTTGGCACAAATCCATGTGCGGGTGCTAAAAAGAGCAGCATCGGCATGCTTTTCACGTCTTTTGGTAGAAATCCATGTGCGAGTTCTGCCAAAAAAACCATTTGCATGCATATCGTGTGGTTTTGCAGAAAACTGCGTCCGCGTCTACCAAAAGATGCATGTGCATGCTTAAAACGCGTTTTGCACAAATCCATGTGCGGGTGCTAAAAAGAGCAGCATCGGCATGCTTTTCACGTCGTTTGGTGGAAATCCACGTGCGCGTTCTGCCAAAAGCACCATTTGCATGCATATCGTGTGGTTTTGCAGAAAACTGCGTCCGCGTCTACCAAAAGATGCATGTGCATGCTTAAAACGGGCTTTGGCACAAATCCATGTGCGGGTGCTAAAAAGAGCAGCATCGGCATGCTTTTCACTTCGTTTGGTAGAAATCCACGTGCGCGTTCTGCCAAAAGCACCATTTGCATGCATATCGTGTGGTTTTGCAGAAAACTGCGTCCGCGTCTACCAAAAGATGCATGTGCATGCTTAAAACGCGCTTTGGCACAAATCCATGTGCGGGTGCTAAAAAGAGCAGCATCGGCATGCTTTTCACTTCGTTTGGTAGAAATCCACGTGCGCGTTCTGCCAAAAGCACCATTTGCATGCATATCGTGTGGTTTTGCAGAAAACTGCGTCCGCGTCTACCAAAAGATGCATGTGCATGCTTAAAACGCGTTTTGGCACAAATCCATGTGCGGGTGCTAAAAAGAGCAGCATCGGCATGCTTTTCACGTCGTTTGGTAGAAATCCAGTTGCGCGTTTTGCCAAAAGCACCATCTGCATGCATATCGTGTGGTTTTGCTGAAAACTGCGTCCGCGTCTACCAAAAGATGCATGTGCATGCTTAAAATGCGTTTTGGCGCAAATCCATGTGCGGGTGCTAAAAAGAGCAGCATCGGCATGCTTTTCACGATGTTTGGTAGAAATCCACGTGCGCGTTCTGCCAATAGCACCATTTGCATGCATATCGTGTGATTTTGCAGAAAACTGCGTCCGCGTCTACCAAAAGATGCATGTGCATGTTTAAAACGCGTTTTGGCACAAATCCATGTGCGGGTGCTAAAAAGAGCAGCATCGGCATGCTTTTCACGTCGTTTGGTAGAAATCAACGTGCGCGTTCTGCCAAAAGCACCATTTGCATGCATATCGTGTGGTTTTGCAGAAAACTGCGTCCGCGTCTACCAAAAGATGCATGTGCATGCTTAAAACGCGTTTTGGCACAAATCCATGTGCGGATGCTAAAAAGAGCAGCATCGGCATGCTTTTCACGTCGTTTGGTAGAAATCCACGTGCGCGTTCTGCCAAAAGCACCATTTGCATGCATATCGTGTGGTTTTGCAGAAAACTGCGTCCGCGTCTACCAATTGATGCATGTGCATGCTTAAAACGCGTTTTGGCACAAATCCATGTGCGGGTGCTAAAAAGAGCAGCATCGGCATGCTTTTCACGTCTTTTGGTAGAAATCCACGTGCGCGTTCGGCCAAAAGCACCATTTGCTTGCATATGGTGTGGTTTTGCAGAAAACTGCGTCCGCGTCTACCAAAAGATGCATGTGCATGCTTAAAACGCGTTTTGGCACAAATCCATGTGCGGGTGCTAAAAAGAGCAGCATCGGCATGCTTTTCACGTCGTTTGGTAGAAATCCACGTGCGCGTTCTGCCAAAAGCACCATTTGCATGCATATCGTGTGGTTTTGCAGAAAACTGCGTCCGCGTCTACCAAAAGATGCATGTGCATGCTTAAAACGCGTTTTGGCACAAATCCATGTGCGGGTGCTAAAAAGAGCAGCATCGGCATGGTTTTCACGTCGTTTGGTAGAAATCCACGTGCGCGTTCTGCCAATAGCACCATTGGCATGCATATCGTGTGGTTTTTCAGAAATCTGCGTCCGCGTCTACCAAAAGATGCATGTGCATGCTTAAAACGCGTTTTGGCACAAATCCATGTGCGGGTGCTAAAAAGAGCAGCATCGGCATGCTTTTCACGTCGTTTGGTAGAAATCCACGTGCGCGTTCTGCCAAAAGCACCATTTGCATGCATATCGTGTGGTTTTGCAGAAAACTGCGTCCGCGTCTACCAAAAGATGCATGTGCATGCTTAAAACGCGTTTTGGCACAAATCCATGTGCGGGTGCTAAAAAGAGCAGCATCGGCATGCTTTTCACGTCGTTTGGTAGAAATCCAGTTGCGCGTTTTGCCAAAAGCACCATCTGCATGCATATCGTGTGGTTTTGCTGAAAACTGCGTCCGCGTCTACCAAAAGATGCATGTGCATGCTTAAAATGCGTTTTGGCGCAAATCCATGTGCGGGTGCTAAAAAGAGCAGCATCGGCATGCTTTTCACGATGTTTGGTAGAAATCCACGTGCGCGTTCTGCCAATAGCACCATTTGCATGCATATCGTGTGATTTTGCAGAAAACTGCGTCCGCGTCTACCAAAAGATGCATGTGCATGTTTAAAACGCGTTTTGGCACAAATCCATGTGCGGGTGCTAAAAAGAGCAGCATCGGCATGCTTTTCACGTCGTTTGGTAGAAATCCACGTGCGCGTTCTGCCAAAAGCACCATTTGCATGCATATCGTGTGGTTTTGCAGAAAACTGCGTCCGCGTCTACCAAAAGATGCATGTGCATGCTTAAAACGCGTTTTGGCACAAATCCATGTGCGGATGCTAAAAAGAGCAGCATCGGCATGCTTTTCACGTCGTTTGGTAGAAATCCACGTGCGCGTTCTGCCAAAAGCACCATTTGCATGCATATCGTGTGGTTTTGCAGAAAACTGCGTCCGCGTCTACCAATAGATGCATGTGCATGCTTAAAACGCGTTTTGGCACAAATCCATGTGCGGGTGCTAAAAAGAGCAGCATCGGCATGCTTTTCACGTCTTTTGGTAGAAATCCACGTGCGCGTTCGGCCAAAAGCACCATTTGCTTGCATATGGTGTGGTTTTGCAGAAAACTGCGTCCGCGTCTACCAAAAGATGCATGTGCATGCTTAAAACGCGTTTTGGCACAAATCCATGTGCGGGTGCTAAAAAGAGCAGCATCGGCATGCTTTTCACGTCGTTTGGTAGAAATCCACGTGCGCGTTCTGCCAAAAGCACCATTTGCATGCATATCGTGTGGTTTTGCAGAAAACTGCGTCCGCGTCTACCAAAAGATGCATGTGCATGCTTAAAACGCGTTTTGGCACAAATCCATGTGCGGGTGCTAAAAAGAGCAGCATCGGCATGGTTTTCACGTCGTTTGGTAGAAATCCACGTGCGCGTTCTGCCAATAGCACCATTTGCATGCATATCGTGTGGTTTTTCAGAAATCTGCGTCCGCGTCTACCAAAAGATGCATGTGCATGCTTAAAACGCGTTTTGGCACAAATCCATGTGCGGGTGCTAAAAAGAGCAGCATCGGCATGCTTTTCACGTCGTTTGGTAGAAATCCACGTGCGCGTTCTGCCAAAAGCACCATTTGCATGCATATCGTGTGGTTTTGCAGAAAACTGCGTCCGCGTCTACCAAAAGATGCATGTGCATGCTTAAAACGCGTTTTGGCACAAATCCATATGCGGGTGCTAAAAAGAGCAGCATCGGCATGCTTTTCACGTCGTTTGGTAGAAATCCACGTGCGCGTTCTGCCAAAAGCACCATTTGCATGCATATCGTGTGGTTTTGCAAAAAACTGCGTCCGCGTCTTTCAAAAGATGCATGTGCATGCTTAAAACGCGTTTTGGCACAAATCCATGTGCGGGTGCTAAAAAGAGCAGCATCGCCATGCTTTTCGCGTCGTTTGGTAGAAATCCACGTGCGCGTTCTGCCAATAGCACCATTTGCATGCATATCGTGTGGTTTTGCAGAAACCTGCGTCCGCGTCTACCAAAAGATGCATGTGCATGCTTAAAACGCCTTTTGGCACAAATCCATGTGCGGGTGCTAAAAAGAGCAGCATCGGCATGCTTTTCACGTCGTTTGGTAGAAATCCACGTGCGCGTTCTGCCAAAAGCACCATTTGCATGCATATCGTGTGGTTTTGCAGAAAACTGCGTCCGCGTCTACCAAAAGATGCATGTGCATGCTTAAAACGCGTTTTGGTACAAATCCATGTGCGGGTGCTAAAAAGAGCAGCATCGGCATGCTTTTCACGTCGTTTGGTAGAAATCCACGCGCGCGTTCTGCCAAAAGCACCATTTGCATGCATATCGTGTGGTTTTGCAGAAAACTGCGTTCGCGTCTACCAATAGATGCATGTGCATGCTTAAAACGCGTTTTGGCACAAATCCATGTGCGGGTGCTAAAAAGAGCAGCATCGGCATGCTTTTCACGTCTTTTGGTAGAAATCCACGTGCGCGTTCTGCCCAAAAAACCATTTGCATGCATATCGTGTGGTTTTGCAGAAAACTGCGTCCGCGTCTACCAAAAGATGCATGTGCATGCTTAAAACGCGTTTTGCACAAATCCATGTGCGGGTGCTAAAAAGAGCAGCATCGGCATGCTTTTCACGTCGTTTGGTAGAAATCCACGTGCGCGTTCTGCCAAAAGCACCATTTGCATGCATATCGTGTGGTTTTGCAGAAAACTGCGTCCGCGTCTACCAAAAGATGCATGTGCATGCTTAAAACGCGCTTTGGCACAAATCCATGTGCGGGTGCTAAAAAGAGCGGCATCGGCATGCTTTTCACGTCGTTTGGTAGAAATCCACGTGCGCGTTCTGCCAAAAGCACCATTTGCATGTATATCGTGTGGTTTTGCAGAAAACTCCATCCGCGTCTACCAAAAGATGCATGTGCATGCTTAAAACGTGTTTTGGCACAAATCCATGTGCGGGTGCTAAAAAGAGCAGCATCGGCATGCTTTTCACGTCGTTTGGTAGAGATCCACGTGCGCGTTCTGCCAAAAGCACCATTTGCATGCATATCGTGTGGTTTTGCAGAAAACTGCGTCCGCGTCTACCAAAAGATGCATGTGCATGCTTAAAACGCGTTTTGGCACAAATCCATGTGCGGGTGCTAAACAGAGCAGCATCGGCATGCTTTTCACGTCGTTTGGTAGAAATCCACGTGCGCGTTCTGCCAAAAGCACCATTTGCATGCATATCGTGTGGTTTTGCAGAAAACTGCGTCCGCGTCTACCAAAAGATGCGTGTGCATGCTTAAAACGCGTTTTGGCACAAATCCATGTGCGGGTGCTAAAAAGAGCAGCATCGGCATGCTTTTCACGTCGTTTGGTAGAAATCCACGTGCGCGTTCTGCCAAAAGCACCATTTGCATGCATATCGTGTGGTTTTGCAGAAAACTGCGTCCGCGTCTACCAATAGATGCATGTGCATGCTTAAAACGCGTTTTGGCACAAATCCATGTGCGGGTGCTAAAAAGAGCAGCATCGGCATGCTTTTCACGTCGTTTGGTAGAAATCCACGTGCGCGTTCTGCCAAAAGCACCATTTGCATGCATATCGTGTGGTTTTGCAGAAAACTGCGTCCGCGTCTACCAAATGATGCATGTGCATGCTTAAAACGCGTTTTGGCACAAATCCATGTGCGGGTGCTAAAAAGAGCAGCATCGGCATGCTTTTCACGTCGTTTGGTAGAAATCCACGTGCGCGTTCTGCCAAAAGCACCATTTGCATGCATATCGTGTGGTTTTGCAGAAAGCTGCGTCCGCGTCTACCAAAAGATGCATGTGCATGCTTAAAACGCGCTTTGGCACAAATCCATGTGCGGGTGCGAAAAAGAGCAGCATCGGCACGCTTTTCACGTCGTTTGGTAGAAATCCACGCGCGCGTTCTGCCAAAAGCACCATTTGCATGCATATCGGGTGGTTTTGCAGAAAACTGCGTCCGCGTCTACCAAAAGATGCATGTGCATGCTTAAAACGCGTTTTGGCACAAATCCATGTGCGGGTGCTAAAAAGAGCAGCTTCGGCATGCTTTTCACGTCGTTTGGTAGAAATCCACGTGCGCGTTTTGCCAAAAGCACCATTTGCATGCATATCGTGTGGTTTTGCAGAAAACTGCGTCCGCGTCTACCAAAAGATGCATGTGCATGCTTAAAACGCGTTTTGGCACAAATCCATGTGCGGGTGCTAAAAAGAGCAGCATCGCCATGCTTTTCGCGTCGTTTGGTAGAAATCCACGTGCGCGTTCTGCCAATAGCACCATTTGCATGCATATCGTGTGGTTTTGCAGAAACCTGCGTCCGCGTCTACCAAAAGATGCATGTGCATGCTTAAAACGCCTTTTGGCACAAATCCATGTGCGGGTGCTAAAAAGAGCAGCATCGGCATGCTTTTCACGTCTTTTGGTAGAAATCCACGTGCGCGTTCTGCCCAAAAAACCATTTGCATGCATATCGTGTGGTTTTGCAGAAAACTGCGTCCGCGTCTACCAAAAGATGCATGTGCATGCTTAAAACGCGTTTTGCACAAATCCATGTGCGGGTGCTAAAAAGAGCAGCATCGGCATGCTTTTCACGTCGTTTGGTAGAAATCCACGTGCGCGTTCTGCCAAAAGCACCATTTGCATGCATATCGTGTGGTTTTGCAGAAAACTGCGTCCGCGTCTACCAAAAGATGCATGTGCATGCTTAAAACGCGCTTTGGCACAAATCCATGTGCGGGTGCTAAAAAGAGCGGCATCGGCATGCTTTTCACGTCGTTTGGTAGAAATCCACGTGCGCGTTCTGCCAAAAGCACCATTTGCATGTATATCGTGTGGTTTTGCAGAAAACTGCATCCGCGTCTACCAAAAGATGCATGTGCATGCTTAAAACGTGTTTTGGCACAAATCCATGTGCGGGTGCTAAAAAGAGCAGCATCGGCATGCTTTTCACGTCGTTTGGTGGAGATCCACGTGCGCGTTCTGCCAAAAGCACCATTTGCATGCATATCGTGTGGTTTTGCAGAAAACTGCGTCCGCGTCTACCAAAAGATGCATGTGCATGCTTAAAACGCGTTTTGGCACAAATCCATGTGCGGGTGCTAAAAAGAGCAGCATCGGCATGCTTTTCACGTCGTTCGGTAGAAGTCCACGTGCGCGTTCTGCCAAAAGCACCATTTGCATGCATATCGTGTGGTTTTGCAGAAAACTGCGTCCGCGTCTACCAAAAGATGCGTGTGCATGCTTAAAACGCGTTTTGGCACAAATCCATGTGCGGGTGCTAAAAAGAGCAGCATCGGCATGCTTTTCACGTCGTTTGGTAGAAATCCACGTGCGCGTTCTGCCAAAAGCACCATTTTCATGCATATCGTGTGGTTTTGCAGAAAACTGCGTCCGCGTCTAGCAATAGATGCATGTGCATGCTTAAAACGCGTTTTGGCACAAATCCATGTGCGGGTGCTAAAAAGAGCAGCATCGGCATGCTTTTCACGTCGTTTGGTAGAAATCCACGTGCGCGTTCTGCCAAAAGCACCATTTGCATGCATATCGTGTGGTTTTGCAGAAAACTGCGTCCGCGTCTACCAAATGATGCATGTGCATGCTTAAAACGCGTTTTGGCACAAATCCATGTGCGGGTGCTAAAAAGAGCAGCATCGGCATGCTTTTCACGTCGTTTGGTAGAAATCCACGTGCGCGTTCTGCCAAAAGCACCATTTGCATGCATATCGTGTGGTTTTGCAGAAAACTGCGTCCGCGTCTACCAAAAGATGCATGTGCATGCTTAAAACGCGTTTTGGCACAAATCCATGTGCGGGTGCTAAAAAGAGCAGCATCGGCATGCTTTTCACGATGTTTGGTAGAAATCCACGTGCGCGTTCTGCCAATAGCACCATTTGCATGCATATCGTGTGGTTTTGCAGAAAACTGCGTCCGCGTCTACCAAAAGATGCATGTGCATGTTTAAAACGCGTTTTGGCACAAATCCATGTGCGGGTGCTAAAAAGAGCAGCATCGGCATGCTTTTCACGTCGTTTCGTAGAAATCCACGTGCGCGTTCTGCGAAAAGCACCATTTGCATGCATATCGTGTGGTTTTGCAGAAAACTGCGTCCGCGTCTACCAAAAGATGCATGTGCATGCTTAAAACGCGTTTTGGCACAAATCCATGTGCGGGTGCTAAAAAGAGCAGCATCGGCATGCTTTTCACGTCGTTTGGTAGAAATCCACGTGCGCGTTCTGCCAAAAGCACCATTTGCATGCATATCGTGTGGTTTTGCAGAAAACTGCGTCCGCGTCTACCAAAAGATGCATGTGCATGCTTAAAACGCGTTTTGGCACAAATCCATGTGCGGGTGCTAAAAAGAGCAGCATCGGCATGCTTTTCACGTCGTTTGGTAGAAATCCACGTGCGCGTTCTGCCAAAAGCACCATTTGCATGCATATCGTGTGGTTTTGCAGAAAACTGCGTCCGCGTCTACCAATAGATGCATGTGCATGCTTAAAACGCGTTTTGGCACAAATCCATGTGCGGGTGCTCAAAGGAGCAGCATCGGCATGCTTTTCACGTCGTATGGTAGAAATCCACGTGCGCGTTCTGCCAATAGCACCATTTGCATGCATATCGTGTGGTTTTGCAGAAACCTGCGTCCGCGTCTACCAAAAGATGCATGTGCATGCTTAAAACGCGTTTTGGCACAAATCCATGTGCGGGTGCTAAAAAGAGCAGCATCGGCATGCTTTTCACGTCGTTTGGTAGAAATCCACGTGCGCGTTCTGCCAAAAGCACCATTTGCATGCATATCGTGTGGTTTTGCAGAAAACTGCGTCCGCGTCTACCAAAAGATGCATGTGCATGCTTAAAACGCGTTTTGGCACAAATCCATGTGCGGGTGCTAAAAAGAGCAGCATCGGCATGCTTTTCACGTCGTTTGGTAGAAATCCACGTGCGCGTTCTGCCAAAAGCACCATTTGCATGCATATCGTGTGGTTTTGCAGAAAACTGCGTCCGCGTCTACCAATAGATGCATGTGCATGCTTAAAACGCGTTTTGGCACAAATCCATGTGCGGGTGCTGAAAAGAGCAGCATCGGCATGCTTTTCACGTCTTTTGGTAGAAATCCACGTGCGCGTTCTGCCAAAAAAACCATTTGCATGCATATCGTGTGGTTTTGCAGAAAACTGCGTCCGCGTCTACCAAAAGATGCATGTGCATGCTTAAAACGCGTTTTGGCACAAATCCATGTGCGGGTGCTAAAAAGAGCAGCATCGGCATGATTTTCACGATGTTTGGTAGAAATCCACATGCGCGTTCTGCCAATAGCACCACTTGCATGCATATCGTGTGGTTTTGCAGAAAACTGCGTCCGCGTCTACCAAAAGATGCATGTGCATGTTTAAAACGCGTTTTGGCACAAATTCATGTGCGGGTGCTAAAAAGAGCAGCATCGGCATGCTTTTCACGTCGTTTGGTAGAAATCCACGTGCGCGTTCTGCCAAAAGCACCATTTGCATGCATATCGCGTGGTTTTGCAGAAAACTGCGTCCGCGTCTACCAAAAGATGCATGTGCATGCTTAAAACGCGTTTTGGCACAAATGCATGTGCGGGTGCTAAAAAGAGCAGCATCGGCATGCTTTTCTCGTCGTTTGGTAGAAATCCACGTGCGCGTTCTGCCAAAAGCACCATTTGCATGCATATCGTGTGGTTTTGCAGAAAACTGCGTCCGCGTCTACCAAAAGATGCATGTGCATGCTTAAAACGCGTTTTGGCACAAATCCATGTGCGGGTGCTAAAAAGAGCAGCATCGGCATGCTTTTCACGTCGTTTGGTAGAAATCCACGTGCGCGTTCTGCCAAAAGCACCATTTGCATGCATATCGTGTGGTTTTGCAGAAAACTGCGTCCGCGTCTACCAAAAGATGCATGTGCATGCTCAAAACGCGTTTTGGCACAAATCCATGTGCGGGTGCTAAAAAGAGCAGCATCGGCATGCTTTTCACGTCGTTTGGTAGAAATCCACGTGCGCGTTCTGCCAAAAGCACCATTTGCATGCATATCGTGTGGTTTTGCAGAAAACTGTGTCCGCGTCTACCAAAAGATGCATGTGCATGCTTAAAACGCGTTTTGGCGCAAATCCATGTGCGGGTGCTCAAAGGAGCAGCATCGGCATGGTTTTCACGTCGTTTGGTAGAAATTCACGTGCGCGTTCTGCCAAAAGCACCATTTGCATGCATATCGTGTGGTTTTGCAGAAAACTGCGTCCGCGTCTACCAACAGATGCATGTGCATGCTTAAAACGCGTTTTGGCACAAATGCATGTGCGGGTGCTAAAAAGAGCAGCATCGGCATGCTTTTCACGTCGTTTGGTAGAAATCCACGTGCGCATTCTGCCATAAGCACCATTTGCATGCATATCGTGTGGTTTTGAAGAAAACTGCGTCCGCGTCTACCAAAAGATGCATGTGCATGCTTAAAACGCGCTTTGGCCCAAATCCATGTGCGGGTGCTAAAAAGAGCAGCATCGGCATGCTTTTCATGTCGTTTGGTAGAAATCCACGTGCGCGTTCTGCCAAAAGCACCATTTGCATGCATATCGTGTGGTTTTGCAGAAAACTGCGTCCGCGTCTACCAAAAGATGCATGTGCATGCTTAAAACGCGCTTTGGCCCAAATCCATGTGCGGGTGCTAAAAAGAGCAGCATCGGCATGCTTTTCACGTCGTTTGGTAGAAATCCACGTGCGCGTTCTGCCAAAAGCACCATTTGCATGCATATCGTGTGGTTTTGCAGAAAACTGCGTCCCCGTCTACCAAAGATGCATGTGCATGCTTAAAACGCGTTTTGGCACAAATCCATGTGCGGGTGCTAAAAAGAGCAGCATCGGCATGCTTTTCACGTCGTTTGGTAGAAATCCACGTGCGCGTTCTGCCAAAAGCACCATTTGCATGCATATCGTGTGGTTTTGCAGAAAACTGCGTCCCCGTCTACCAAAGATGCATGTGCATGCTTAAAACGCGTTTTGGCACAAATCCATGTGCGGGTGCTAAAAAGAGCAGCATCGACATGCTTTTCACGTCGTTTGGTAGAAATCCACGTGCGCGTTTTGCCAAAAGCACCATCTGCATGCATATCGTGTGGTTTTGCTGAAAACTGCGTCCGCGTCTACCAAAAGATGCATGTGCATGCTTAAAACGCGTTTTGGCACAAATCCATGTGCGGGTGCTAAAAAGAGCAGCATCGGCATGCTTTTCACGTCGTTTGGTAGAAATCCACGTGCGCGTTCTGCCAAAAGCACCATTTGCATGCATATCGTGTGGTTTTGCAGAAAACTGCGTCCGCGTCTACCAAAAGATGCATGTGCATGCTTAAAACGCGTTTTGGCACAAATCCATGTGCGGGTTCTAAAAAGAGCAGCATCAGCATGCTTTTCACGTCGTTTGGTAGAAATCCACGTGCGCGTTCTGCCAAAAGCACCATTTGCATGCATATCGTGTGGTTTTGCAGAAAACTGCGTCCGCGTCTACCAAAAGATGCATGTGCATGCTTAAAACGCGTTTTGGCACAAATCCATGTGCGGGTGCTAAAAAGAGCAGAATCGGCATGCTTTTCACGTCGTTTGGTAGAAATCCACGTGCGCGTTCTGCCAAAAGCACCATTTGCATGCATATCGTGTGGTTTTGCAGAAAACTGCGTCCGCGTCTACCAAAAGATGCGTGTGCATGCTTAAAACGCGTTTTGGCACAAATCCATGTGCGGGTGCTAAAAAGAGCAGCATCGGCATGCTTTTCACGTCGTTTGGTAGAAATCCACGTGCGCGTTCTGCCAAAAGCACCATTTGCATGCATATCGTGTGGTTTTGCAGAAAACTGCGTCCGCGTCTACCAATAGATGCATGTGCATGCTTAAAACGCGTTTTGGCACAAATCCATGTGCGGGTGCTAAAAAGAGCAGCATCGGCATGCTTTTCACGTCGTTTGGTAGAAATCCACGTGCGCGTTCTGCCAAAAGCACCATTTGCATGCATATCGTGTGGTTTTGCAGAAAACTGCGTCCGCGTCTACCAAATGATGCATGTGCATTCTTAAAACGCGTTTTGGCACAAATCATGTGCGGGTGCTAAAAAGAGCAGCATCGGCATGCTTTTCACGGCGTTTGGTAGAAATCACGTGCGCGTTCTGCCAAAAGCACCATTTGCATGCATATCGTGTGGTTTTGCAGAAAAACTGCGTCCGCGTCTACAAAAGATGCATGTGCATGTTTAAAACGCGTTTTGGCACAAATCCATGTGCGGGTGCTAAAAAGAGCAGCATCGGCATGCTTTTCACGTCGTTTCGTAGAAATCCACGTGCGCGTTCTGCCAAAAAGCACCATTTGCATGCATATCGTGTGGTTTTGCAGAAAACTGCGTCCGCGTCTACAAAAGATGCATGTGCATGCTTAAAAACGCCAAAGCACCATTTGCATGCATATCGTGTGGTTTTGCAGAAAACTGTGTCCGCGTCTACCAAAAGATGCATGTGCATGCTTAAAACGCGTTTTGGCGCAAATCCATGTGCGGGTGCTCAAAGGAGCAGCATCGGCATGGTTTTCACGTCGTTTGGTAGAAATTCACGTGCGCGTTCTGCCAAAAGCACCATTTGCATGCATATCGTGTGGTTTTGCAGAAAACTGCTGTCCGCGTCTACCAACAGATGCATGTGCATGCTTAAAACGCGTTTTGGCACAAATGCATGTGCGGTGCTAAAAAGAGCAGCATCGGCATGCTTTTCACGTCGTTTGGTAGAAATCCACGTGCGCGTTCTGCCAAAAGCACCATTTGCATGCATATCGTGTGGTTTTGCAGAAAACTGTGTCCGCGTCTACCAAAAGATGCATGTGCATGCTTAAAAGCGCTGTTTTGGCGCAAATCCATGTCGGGTGCTCAAAGGAGCAGCATCGGCATGGTTTTCACGTCGTTTGGTAGAAATTCACGTGCGCGTTCTGCCAAAGAGCACCATTTGCATGCATATCGTGTGGTTTTTGCTAGAAAACTGCGTCCGCGTCTACCAACAGATGCATGTGCATGCTTAAAACGCGTTTTGGCACAAATGCATGTGCGGGTGCTGAAAAAGAGCAGCATCGGCATGCTTTTCACGTCGTTTGGTAGAAATCCACGTGCGCATTCTGCCATAAGCACCATTTGCATGCATATCGTGTGGTTTTGAAGAAACTGCGTCCGCGTCTACCAAAGATGCATGTGCATGCTTAAAACGCGCTTTGGCACAAATCCATGTGCGGGTGCTAAAAAGAGCAGCATCGGCATGCTTTTCACGTCGTTTGGTAGAAATTCACATGCGCGTTCTGCCAAAAGCACCATTTGCATGCATATCGTGTGGTTTTGCAGAAAACTGCGTCCGCGTCTACCAACAGATGCATGTGCATGCTTAAAACGCGCTTTGGCCCAAATCCATGTGCGGGTGCTAAAAAGAGCAGCATCGGCATGCTTTTCATGTCGTTTGGTAGAAATCCACGTGCGCGTTCTGCCAAAAGCACCATTTGCATGCATATCGTGTGGTTTTGCAGAAAACTGCGTCCGCGTCTACCAAAAGATGCATGTGCATGCTTAAAACGCGCTTTGGCACAAATCCATGTGCGGGTGCTAAAAAGAGCAGCATCGCATGCTTTTCACGTCGTTTGGTAGAAATCCACGTGCGCGTTCTGCCAAAAGCACCATTTGCATGCATATCGTGTGGTTTTGCAGAAAACTGCGTCCCGTCTACCAAAGATGCATGTGCATGCTTAAAACGCGTTTTGGGCACAAATCCATGTGCGGGTGCTAAAAAGAGCAGCATCGGCATGCTTTTCACGTCGTTTGGTAGAAATCCACGTGCGCGTTCTGCCAAAAGCACCATTTGCATGCATATCGTGTGGTTTTGCAGAAAACTGCGTCCCCGTCTACCAAAGATGCATGTGCATGCTTAAAACGCGTTTTGGCACAAATCCATGTGCGGGTGCTAAAAAGAGCAGCATCGACATGCTTTTCACGTCGTTTGGTAGAAATCCACGTGCGCGTTTTGCCAAAGCACCATCTGCATGCATATCGTGTGGTTTTGCTGAAAACTGCGTCCGCGTCTACCAAAAGATGCATGTGCATGCTTAAAACGCGTTTTGGCACAAATCCATGTGCGGGTGCTAAAAAGAGCAGCATCGGCATGCTTTTCACGTCGTTTGGTAGAAATCCACGTGCGGGTTCTGCCAAAAGCACCATTTGCATGCATATCGTGTGGTTTTGCAGAAAACTGCGTCCGCGTCTACCAAAAGATGCATGTGCATGCTTAAAACGCGTTTTGGCACAAATCCATGTGCGGGTTCTAAAAAGAGCAGCATCAGCATGCTTTTCTCGTCGTTTGGTAGAAATCCACGTGCGCGTTCTGCCAAAAGCACCATTTGCATGCATATCGTGTGGTTTTGCAGAAAACTGCGTCCGCGTCTACCAAAAGATGCATGTGCATGCTTAAAACGCGTTTTGGCACAAATCCATGTGCGGGGTGCTAAAAAGAGCAGAATCGGCATGCTTTTCACGTCGTTTGGTAGAAATCCACGTGCGCGTTCTGCCAAAAGCACCATTTGCATGCATATCGTGTGGTTTTGCAGAAAACTGCGTCCGCGTCTACCAAAAGATGCGTGTGCATGCTTAAAACGCGTTTTGGCACAAATCCATGTGCGGGTGCTCAAGGAGCAGCATCGGCATGGTTTTCACGTCGTTTGGTAGAAATTCACGTGCGCGTTCTGCCAAAAGCACCATTTGCATGCATATCGTGTGGTTTTGCAGAAAACTGCGTCCGCGTCTACCAACAGATGCATGTGCATGCTTAAAACGCGTTTTGGCACAAATGCATGTGCGGGTGCTAAAAAGAGCAGCATCGGCATGCTTTTCACGTCGTTTGGTAGAAATCCACGTGCGCGTTCTGCCAAAAGCACCATTTGCATGCATATCGTGTGGTTTTGCAGAAAACTGCGTCCGCGTCTACCAAATGATGCATGTGCATTCTTAAACGCGTTTTGGCACAAATCCATGTGCGGGTGCTAAAAAGAGCAGCATCGGCATGCTTTTCACGGCGTTTGGTAGAAATCCACGTGCGCGTTCTGCCAAAAGCACCATTTGCATGCATATCGTGTGGTTTTGCAGAAAACTGCGTCCGCGTCTACCAAAAGATGCAGTGCATGTTTAAAACGCGTTTTGGCACAAATCCATGTGCGGGTGCTAAAAGAGCAGCATCGGCATGCTTTTCACGTCGTTTCGTAGAAATCCACGTGCGCGTTCTGCCAAAAGCACCATTTGCATGCATATCGTGTGGTTTTCCAGAAAACTGCGTCCGCGTCTACCAAAAGATGCATGTGCATGCTTAAAACGCAAAGCACCATTTGCATGCATATCGTGTGGTTTTGCAGAAAACTGTGTCCGCGTCTACCAAAAGATGCATGTGCATGCTTAAAACGCGTTTTGGCGCAAATCCATGTGCGGGTGCTCAAAGGAGCAGCATCGGCATGGTTTTCACGTCGTTTGGTAGAAATTCACGTGCGCGTTCTGCCAAAAGCACCATTTGCATGCATATCGTGTGGTTTTGCAGAAAACTGCGTCCGCGTCTACCAACAGATGCATGTGCATGCTTAAAACGCGTTTTGGCACAAATGCATGTGCGGGTGCTAAAAAGAGCAGCATCGGCATGCTTTTCACGTCGTTTGGTAGAAATCCACGTGCGCGTTCTGCAAAAGCACCATTTGCATGCATATCGTGTGGTTTTGCAGAAAACTGTGTCCGCGTCTACCAAAAGATGCATGTGCATGCTTAAAACGCGTTTTGGCGCAAATCCATGTGCGGGTGCTCAAAGGAGCAGCATCGGCATGGTTTTCACGTCGTTTGGTAGAAATTCACGTGCGCGTTCTGCCAAAAGCACCATTTGCATGCATATCGTGTGGTTTTGCAGAAAACTGCGTCCGCGTCTACCAACAGATGCATGTGCATGCTTAAAACGCGTTTTGGCACAAATGCATGTGCGGGTGCTAAAAAAGAGCAGCATCGGCATGCTTTTCACGTCGTTTGGTAGAAATCCACGTGCGCATTCTGCCATAAGCACCATTTGCATGCATATCGTGTGGTTTTGAAGAAAACTGCGTCCGCGTCTACCAAAAGATGCATGTGCATGCTTAAAACGCGCTTTGGCACAAATCCATGTGCGGGTGCTAAAAAGAGCAGCATCGGCATGCTTTTCACGTCGTTTGGTAGAAATTCACATGCGCGTTCTGCCAAAAGCACCATTTGCATGCATATCGTGTGGTTTTGCAGAAAACTGCGTCCGCGTCTACCAACAGATGCATGTGCATGCTTAAAACGCGCTTTGGCCCAAATCCATGTGCGGGTGCTAAAAAAGAGCAAGCATCGGCATGCTTTTCATGTCGTTGGTAGAAATCCACGTGCGCGTTCTGCCATAAGCACCATTTGCATGCATATCGTGTGGTTTTGAAGAAAACTGCGTCCGCGTCTACCAAAAGATGCATGTGCATGCTTAAAACGCGTTTTGGCACAAATCCATGTGCGGGTGCTAAAAAGAGCAGCATCGGCATGCTTTTCACGTCGTTTGGTAGAAATCCACGTGCGCGTTCTGCCAAAAGCACCATTTGCATGCATATCGTGTGGTTTTGCAGAAAACTGCGTCCGCGTCTACCAAAAGATGCATGTGCATGCTTAAAACGCGTTTTGGCACAAATCCATGTGCGGGTGCTAAAAAGAGCAGCATCGGCATGCTTTTCACGTCGTTTGGTAGAAATCCACGTGCGCGTTCTGCCAAAAGCACCATTTGCATGCATATCGTGTGGTTTTGCAGAAAACTGCGTCCGCGTCTACCATAGATGCATGTGCATGCTTAAAACGCGTTTTGGCACAAATCCATGTGCGGGTGCTGAAAAGAGCAGCATCGGCATGCTTTTCACGTCCTTTTGGTAGAAATCCACGTGCGCGTTCTGCCAAAAAAACCATTTGCATGCATATCGTGTGGTTTTGCAGAAAACTGCGTCCGCGTCTACCAAAAGATGCATGTGCATGCTTAAAACGCGTTTTGGCACAAATCCATGTGCGGGTGCTAAAAAGAGCAGCATCGGCATGATTTTCACGATGTTTGGTAGAAATCCACATGCGCGTTCTGCCAATAGCACCACTTGCATGCATATCGTGTGGTTTTGCAGAAAACTGCGTCCGCGTCTACCAAAAGATGCATGTGCATGTTTAAAACGCGTTTTGGCACAAATTCATGTGCGGGTGCTAAAAAGAGCAGCATCGGCATGCTTTTCACGTCGTTTGGTAGAAATCCACGTGCGCGTTCTGCCAAAAGCACCATTTGCATGCATATCGCGTGGTTTTGCAGAAAACTGCGTCCGCGTCTACCAAAAGATGCATGTGCATGCTTAAAACGCGTTTTGGCACAAATGCATGTGCGGGTGCTAAAAAGAGCAGCATCGGCATGCTTTTCTCGTCGTTTGGTAGAAATCCACGTGCGCGTTCTGCCAAAAGCACCATTTGCATGCATATCGTGTGGTTTTGCAGAAAACTGCGTCCGCGTCTACCAAAAGATGCATGTGCATGCTTAAAACGCGTTTTGGCACAAATCCATGTGCGGGTGCTAAAAAGAGCAGCATCGGCATGCTTTTCACGTCGTTTGGTAGAAATCCACGTGCGCGTTCTGCCAAAAGCACCATTTGCATGCATATCGTGTGGTTTTGCAGAAAACTGCGTCCGCGTCTACCAAAAGATGCATGTGCATGCTCAAAACGCGTTTTGGCACAAATCCATGTGCGGGTGCTAAAAAGAGCAGCATCGGCATGCTTTTCACGTCGTTTGGTAGAAATCCACGTGCGCGTTCTGCCAAAAGCACCATTTGCATGCATATCGTGTGGTTTTGCAGAAAACTGTGTCCGCGTCTACCAAAAGATGCATGTGCATGCTTAAAACGCGTTTTGGCGCAAATCCATGTGCGGGTGCTCAAAGGAGCAGCATCGGCATGGTTTTCACGTCGTTTGGTAGAAATTCACGTGCGCGTTCTGCCAAAAGCACCATTTGCATGCATATCGTGTGGTTTTGCAGAAAACTGCGTCCGCGTCTACCAACAGATGCATGTGCATGCTTAAAACGCGTTTTGGCACAAATGCATGTGCGGGTGCTAAAAAGAGCAGCATCGGCATGCTTTTCACGTCGTTTGGTAGAAATCCACGTGCGCATTCTGCCATAAGCACCATTTGCATGCATATCGTGTGGTTTTGAAGAAAACTGCGTCCGCATCTACCAAAAGATGCATGTGCATGCTTAAAACGCGCTTTGGCCCAAATCCATGTGCGGGTGCTAAAAAGAGCAGCATCGGCATGCTTTTCATGTCGTTTGGTAGAAATCCACGTGCGCGTTCTGCCAAAAGCACCATTTGCATGCATATCGTGTGGTTTTGCAGAAAACTGCGTCCGCGTCTACCAAAAGATGCATGTGCATGCTTAAAACGCGCTTTGGCACAAATCCATGTGCGGGTGCTAAAAAGAGCAACATCGGCATGCTTTTCACGTCGTTTGGTAGAAATCCACGTGCGCGTTCTGCCAAAAGCACCATTTGCATGCATATCGTGTGGTTTTGCAGAAAACTGCGTCCCCGTCTACCAAAGATGCATGTGCATGCTTAAAACGCGTTTTGGCACAAATCCACGTGCGGGTGCTAAAAAGAGCAGCATCGACATGCTTTTCACGTCGTTTGGTAGAAATCCACGTGCGCGTTTTGCCAAAAGCACCATCTGCATGCATATCGTGTGGTTTTGCTGAAAACTGCGTCCGCGTCTACCAAAAGATGCATGTGCATGCTTAAAACGCGTTTTGGCACAAATCCATGTGCGGGTGCTAAAAAGAGCAGCATCGGCATGCTTTTCACGTCGTTTGGTAGAAATCCACGTGCGCGTTCTGCCAAAAGCACCATTTGCATGCATATCGTGTGGTTTTGCAGAAAACTGCGTCCGCGTCTACCAAAAGATGCATGTGCATGCTTAAAACGCGTTTTGGCACAAATCCATGTGCGGGTGCTAAAAAGAGCAGCATCAGCATGCTTTTCACGTCGTTTGGTAGAAATCCACGTGCGCGTTCTGCCAAAAGCACCATTTGCATGCATATCGTGTGGTTTTGCAGAAAACTGCGTCCGCGTCTACCAAAAGATGCATGTGCATGCTTAAAACGCGTTTTGGCACAAATCCATGTGCGGGTGCTAAAAAGAGCAGAATCGGCATGCTTTTCACGTCGTTTGGTAGAAATCCACGTGCGCGTTCTGCCAAAAGCACCATTTGCATGCATATCGTGTGGTTTTGCAGAAAACTGCGTCCGCGTCTACCAAAAGATGCGTGTGCATGCTTAAAACGCGTTTTGGCACAAATCCATGTGCGGGTGCTAAAAAGAGCAGCATCGGCATGCTTTTCACGTCGTTTGGTAGAAATCCACGTGCGCGTTCTGCCAAAAGCACCATTTGCATGCATATCGTGTGGTTTTGCAGAAAACTGCGTCCGCGTCTACCAATAGATGCATGTGCATGCTTAAAACGCGACTTGGCACAAATCCATGTGCGGGTGCTAAAAAGAGCAGCATCGGCATGCTTTTCACGTCGTTTGGTAGAAATCCACGTGCGCGTTCTGCCAAAAGCACCATTTGCATGCATATCGTGTGGTTTTGCAGAAAACTGCGTCCGCGTCTACCAAATGATGCATGTGCATGCTTAAAACGCGTTTTGGCACAAATCCATGTGCGGGTGCTAAAAAGAGCAGCATCGACATGCTTTTCACGTCGTTTGGTAGAAATCCACGTGCGCGTTTTGCCAAAAGCACCATCTGCATGCATATCGTGTGGTTTTGCTGAAAACTGCGTCCGCGTCTACCAAAAGATGCATGTGCATGCTTAAAAACGCGTTTTGGCACAAATCCATGTGCGGGTGCTAAAAAGAGCAGCATCCGGCATGCTTTTCACGTCGTTTGGTAGAAATCCACGTGCGCGTTCTGCCAAAAGCACCATTTGCATGCATATCGTGTGGTTTTTGCAGAAAACTGCGTCCGCGTCTACCAAAAGATGCATGTGCATGCTTAAAACGCGTTTTGGCACAAATCCATGTGCGGGTGCTAAAAAGAGCAGCATCAGCATGCTTTTCACGTCGTTTGGTAGAAATCCACGTGCGCGTTCTGCCAAAAGCACCATTTGCATGCATATCGTGTGGTTTTGCAGAAAACTGCGTCCGCGTCTACCAAAAGATGCATGTGCATGCTTAAAACGCGTTTTGGCACAAATCCATGTGCGGGTGCTAAAAAGAGCAGAATCGGCATGCTTTTCACGTCGTTTGGTAGAAATCCACGTGCGCGTTCTGCCAAAAGCACCATTTGCATGCATATCGTGTGGTTTTGCAGAAAACTGCGTCCGCGTCTACCAAAAGATGCGTGTGCATGCTTAAAACGCGTTTTGGCACAAATCCATGTGCGGGTGCTAAAAAGAGCAGCATCGGCATGCTTTTCACGTCGTTTGGTAGAAATCCACGTGCGCGTTCTGCCAAAAGCACCATTTGCATGCATATCGTGTGGTTTTGCAGAAAACTGCGTCCGCGTCTACCAATAGATGCATGTGCATGCTTAAAACGCGTTTTGGCACAAATCCATGTGCGGGTGCTAAAAAGAGCAGCATCGGCATGCTTTTCACGTCGTTTGGTAGAAATCCACGTGCGCGTTCTGCCAAAAGCACCATTTGCATGCATATCGTGTGGTTTTGCAGAAAACTGCGTCCGCGTCTACCAAATGATGCATGTGCATGCTTAAAACGCGTTTTGGCACAAATCCATGTGCGGGTGCTAAAAAGAGCAGCATCGGCATGCTTTTCACGGCGTTTGGTAGAAATCCACGTGCGCGTTCTGCCAAAAGCACCATTTGCATGCATATCGTGTGGTTTTGCAGAAAACTGCGTCCGCGTCTACCAAAAGATGCATGTGCATGTTTAAAACGCGTTTTGGCACAAATCCATGTGCGGGTGCTAAAAAGAGCAGCATCGGCATGCTTTTCACGTCGTTTCGTAGAAATCCACGTGCGCGTTCTGCCAAAAGCACCATTTGCATGCATATCGTGTGGTTTTGCAGAAAACTGCGTCCGCGTCTACCAAAAGATGCATGTGCATGCTTAAAACGCATTTTGGCACAAATCCATGTGCGGGTGCTAAAAAGAGCAGCATCGGCATGCTTTTCACGTCGTTTGGTAGAAATCCACGTGCGCGTTCTGCCAAAAGCACCATTTGCATGCATATCGTGTGGTTTTGCAGAAAACTGCGTCCGCGTCTACCAAAAGATGCATGTGCATGCTTAAAACGCGTTTTGGCACAAATCCATGTGCGGGTGCTAAAAAGAGCAGCATCGGCATGCTTTTCACGTCGTTTGGTAGAAATCCACGTGCGCGTTCTGCCAAAAGCACCATTTGCATGCATATCGTGTGGTTTTGCAGAAAACTGCGTCCGCGTCTACCAAAAGATGCATGTGCATGCTCAAAACGCGTTTTGGCACAAATCCATGTGCGGGTGCTAAAAAGAGCAGCATCGGCATGCTTTTCACGTCGTTTGGTAGAAATCCACGTGCGCGTTCTGCCAAAAGCACCATTTGCATGCATATCGTGTGGTTTTGCAGAAAACTGTGTCCGCGTCTACCAAAAGATGCATGTGCATGCTTAAAACGCGTTTTGGCGCAAATCCATGTGCGGGTGCTCAAAGGAGCAGCATCGGCATGGTTTTCACGTCGTTTGGTAGAAATTCACGTGCGCGTTCTGCCAAAAGCACCATTTGCATGCATATCGTGTGGTTTTGCAGAAAACTGCGTCCGCGTCTACCAACAGATGCATGTGCATGCTTAAAACGCGTTTTGGCACAAATGCATGTGCGGGTGCTAAAAAGAGCAGCATCGGCATGCTTTTCACGTCGTTTGGTAGAAATCCACGTGCGCATTCTGCCATAAGCACCATTTGCATGCATATCGTGTGGTTTTGAAGAAAACTGCGTCCGCGTCTACCAAAAGATGCATGTGCATGCTTAAAACGCGCTTTGGCACAAATCCATGTGCGGGTGCTAAAAAGAGCAGCATCGGCATGCTTTTCACGTCGTTTGGTAGAAATTCACATGCGCGTTCTGCCAAAAGCACCATTTGCATGCATATCGTGTGGTTTTGCAGAAAACTGCGTCCGCGTCTACCAACAGATGCATGTGCATGCTTAAAACGCGCTTTGGCTCAAATCCATGTGCGGGTGCTAAAAAGAGCAGCATCGGCATGCTTTTCATGTCGTTTGGTAGAAATCCACGTGCGCGTTCTGCCATAAGCACCATTTGCATGCATATCGTGTGGTTTTGAAGAAAACTGCGTCCGCGTCTACCAAAAGATGCATGTGCATGCTTAAAACGCGCTTTGGCACAAATCCATGTGCGGGTGCTAAAAAGAGCAGCATCGGCATGGTTTTCACGTCGTTTGGTAGAAATTCACGTGCGCGTTCTGCCAAAAGCACCATTTGCATGCATATCGTGTGGTTTTGCAGAAAACTGCGTCCGCGTCTACCAACAGATGCATGTGCATGCTTAAAACGCGCTTTGGCCCAAATCCATGTGCGGGTGCTAAAAAGAGCAGCATCGGCATGCTTTTCATGTCGTTTGGTAGAAATCCACGTGCGCGTTCTGCCAAAAGCACCATTTGCATGCATATCGTGTGGTTTTGCAGAAAACTGCGTCCGCGTCTACCAAAAGATGCATGTGCATGCTTAAAACGCGCTTTGGCACAAATCCATGTGCGGGTGCTAAAAAGAGCAGCATCGGCATGCTTTTCACGTCGTTTGGTAGAAATCCACGTGCGCGTTCTGCCAAAAGCACCATTTGCATGCATATCGTGTGGTTTTGCAGAAAACTGCGTCCCCGTCTACCAAAGATGCATGTGCATGCTTAAAACGCGTTTTGGCACAAATCCATGTGCGGGTGCTAAAAAGAGCAGCATCGGCATGCTTTTCATGTCGTTTGGTAGAAATCCACGTGCGCGTTTTGCCAAAAGCACCATCTGCATGCATATCGTGTGGTTTTGCTGAAAACTGCGTCCGCGTCTACCAAAAGATGCATGTGCATGCTTAAAACGCGTTTTGGCACAAATCCATGTGCGGGTGCTAAAAAGAGCAGCATCAGCATGCTTTTCACGTCGTTTGGTAGAAATCCACGTGCGAGTTCTGCCAAAAGCACCATTTGCATGCATATCGTGTGGTTTTGCAGAAAACTGCGTCCGCGTCTACCAAAAGATGCATGTGCATGCTTAAAACGCGTTTTGGCACAAATCCATGTGCGGGTGCTAAAAAGAGCAGAATCGGCATGCTTTTCACGTCGTTTGGTAGAAATCCACGTGCGCGTTCTGCCAAAAGCACCATTTGCATGCATATCGTGTGGTTTTGCAGAAAACTGCGTCCGCGTCTACCAAAAGATGCGTGTGCATGCTTAAAACGCGTTTTGGCACAAATCCATGTGCGGGTGCTAAAAAGAGCAGCATCGGCATGCTTTTCACGTCGTTTGGTAGAAATCCACGTGCGCGTTCTGCCAAAAGCACCATTTGCATGCATATCGTGTGGTTTTGCAGAAAACTGCGTCCGCGTCTACCAAAAGATGCGTGTGCATGCTTAAAACGCGTTTTGGCACAAATCCATGTGCGGGTGCTAAAAAGAGCAGCATCGGCATGCTTTTCACGTCGTTTGGTAGAAATCCACGTGCGCGTTCTGCCAAAAGCACCATTTGCATGCATATCGTGTGGTTTTGCAGAAAACTGCGTCCGCGTCTACCAATAGATGCATGTGCATGCTTAAAACGCGTTTTGGCACAAATCCATGTGCGGGTGCTAAAAAGAGCAGCATCGGCATGCTTTTCACGTCGTTTGGTAGAAATCCACGTGCGCGTTCTGCCAAAAGCACCATTTGCATGCATATCGTGTGGTTTTGCAGAAAACTGCGTCCGCGTCTACCAAATGATGCATGTGCATGCTTAAAACGCGTTTTGGCACAAATCCATGTGCGGGTGCTAAAAAGAGCAGCATCGGCATGCTTTTCACGGCGTTTGGTAGAAATCCACGTGCGCGTTCTGCCAAAAGCACCATTTGCATGCATATCGTGTGGTTTTGCAGAAAACTGCGTCCGCGTCTACCAAAAGATGCATGTGCATGTTTAAAACGCGTTTTGGCACAAATCCATGTGCGGGTGCTAAAAAGAGCAGCATCGGCATGCTTTTCACGTCGTTTCGTAGAAATCCACGTGCGCGTTCTGCCAAAAGCACCATTTGCATGCATATCGTGTGGTTTTGCAGAAAACTGCGTCCGCGTCTACCAAAAGATGCATGTGCATGCTTAAAACGCATTTTGGCACAAATCCATGTGCGGGTGCTAAAAAGAGCAGCATCGGCATGCTTTTCACGTCGTTTGGTAGAAATCCACGTGCGCGTTCTGCCAAAAGCACCATTTGCATGCATATCGTGTGGTTTTGCAGAAAACTGCGTCCGCGTCTACCAAAAGATGCATGTGCATGCTTAAAACGCGTTTTGGCACAAATCCATGTGCGGGTGCTAAAAAGAGCAGCATCGGCATGCTTTTCACGTCGTTTGGTAGAAATCCACGTGCGCGTTCTGCCAAAAGCACCATTTGCATGCATATCGTGTGGTTTTGCAGAAAACTGCGTCCGCGTCTACCAAAAGATGCATGTGCATGCTCAAAACGCGTTTTGGCACAAATCCATGTGCGGGTGCTAAAAAGAGCAGCATCGGCATGCTTTTCACGTCGTTTGGTAGAAATCCACGTGCGCGTTCTGCCAAAAGCACCATTTGCATGCATATCGTGTGGTTTTGCAGAAAACTGTGTCCGCGTCTACCAAAAGATGCATGTGCATGCTTAAAACGCGTTTTGGCGCAAATCCATGTGCGGGTGCTCAAAGGAGCAGCATCGGCATGGTTTTCACGTCGTTTGGTAGAAATTCACGTGCGCGTTCTGCCAAAAGCACCATTTGCATGCATATCGTGTGGTTTTGCAGAAAACTGCGTCCGCGTCTACCAACAGATGCATGTGCATGCTTAAAACGCGTTTTGGCACAAATGCATGTGCGGGTGCTAAAAAGAGCAGCATCGGCATGCTTTTCACGTCGTTTGGTAGAAATCCACGTGCGCATTCTGCCATAAGCACCATTTGCATGCATATCGTGTGGTTTTGAAGAAAACTGCGTCCGCGTCTACCAAAAGATGCATGTGCATGCTTAAAACGCGCTTTGGCACAAATCCATGTGCGGGTGCTAAAAAGAGCAGCATCGGCATGCTTTTCACGTCGTTTGGTAGAAATTCACATGCGCGTTCTGCCAAAAGCACCATTTGCATGCATATCGTGTGGTTTTGCAGAAAACTGCGTCCGCGTCTACCAACAGATGCATGTGCATGCTTAAAACGCGCTTTGGCCCAAATCCATGTGCGGGTGCTAAAAAGAGCAGCATCGGCATGCTTTTCATGTCGTTTGGTAGAAATCCACGTGCGCGTTCTGCCATAAGCACCATTTGCATGCATATCGTGTGGTTTTGAAGAAAACTGCGTCCGCGTCTACCAAAAGATGTATGTGCATGCTTAAAACGCGCTTTGGCACAAATCCATGTGCGGGTGCTAAAAAGAGCAGCATCGGCATGGTTTTCACGTCGTTTGGTAGAAATTCACGTGCGCGTTCTGCCAAAAGCACCATTTGCATGCATATCGTGTGGTTTTGCAGAAAACTGCGTCCGCGTCTACCAACAGATGCATGTGCATGCTTAAAACGCGCTTTGGCCCAAATCCATGTGCGGGTGCTAAAAAGAGCAGCATCGGCATGCTTTTCATGTCGTTTGGTAGAAATCCACGTGCGCGTTCTGCCAAAAGCACCATTTGCATGCATATCGTGTGGTTTTGCAGAAAACTGCGTCCGCGTCTACCAAAAGATGCATGTGCATGCTTAAAACGCGCTTTGGCACAAATCCATGTGCGGGTGCTAAAAAGAGCAGCATCGGCATGCTTTTCACGTCGTTTGGTAGAAATCCACGTGCGCGTTCTGCCAAAAGCACCATTTGCATGCATATCGTGTGGTTTTGCAGAAAACTGCGTCCCCGTCTACCAAAGATGCATGTGCATGCTTAAAACGCGTTTTGGCACAAATCCATGTGCGGGTGCTAAAAAGAGCAGCATCGGCATGCTTTTCATGTCGTTTGGTAGAAATCCACGTGCGCGTTTTGCCAAAAGCACCATCTGCATGCATATCGTGTGGTTTTGCTGAAAACTGCGTCCGCGTCTACCAAAAGATGCATGTGCATGCTTAAAACGCGTTTTGGCAAAAATCCATGTGCGGGTGCTAAAAAGAGCAGCATCAGCATGCTTTTCACGTCGTTTGGTAGAAATCCACGTGCGCGTTCTGCCAAAAGCACCATTTGCATGCATATCGTGTGGTTTTGCAGAAAACTGCGTCCGCGTCTACCAAAAGATGCATGTGCATGCTTAAAACGCGTTTTGGCACAAATCCATGTGCGGGTGCTAAAAAGAGCAGAATCGGCATGCTTTTCACGTCGTTTGGTAGAAATCCACGTGCGCGTTCTGCCAAAAGCACCATTTGCATGCATATCGTGTGGTTTTGCAGAAAACTGCGTCCGCGTCTACCAAAAGATGCGTGTGCATGCTTAAAACGCGTTTTGGCACAAATCCATGTGCGGGTGCTAAAAAGAGCAGCATCGGCATGCTTTTCACGTCGTTTGGTAGAAATCCACTTGCGCGTTCTGCCAAAAGCACCATTTGCATGCATATCGTGTGGTTTTGCAGAAAACTGCGTCCGCGTCTACCAATAGATGCATGTGCATGCTTAAAACGCGTTTTGGCACAAATCCATGTGCGGGTGCTAAAAAGAGCAGCATCGGCATGCTTTTCACGTCGTTTGGTAGAAATCCACGTGCGCGTTCTGCCAAAAGCACCATTTGCATGCATATCGTGTGGTTTTGCAGAAAACTGCGTCCGCGTCTACCAAATGATGCATGTGCATGCTTAAAACGCGTTTTGGCACAAATCCATGTGCGGGTGCTAAAAAGAGCAGCATCGGCATGCTTTTCACGTCGTTTGGTAGAAATCCACGTGCGCGTTCTGCCAAAAGCACCATTTGCATGCATATCGTGTGGTTTTGCAGAAAACTGCGTCCGCGTCTACCAAAAGATGCATGTGCATGCTTAAAACGCGTTTTGGCACAAATCCATGTGCGGGTGCTAAAAGAGCAGCATCGGCATGCTTTTCACGATGTTTGGTAGAAATCCACGTGCGCGTTCTGCCAATAGCACCATTTGCATGCATATCGTGTGGTTTTGTAGAAAACTGCGTCCGCGTCTACCAAAGATGCATGTGCATGTTTAAAACGCGTTTTGGCACAAATCCATGTGCGGGTGCTAAAAAGAGCAGCATCGGCATGCTTTTCACGTCGTTTCGTAGAAATCCACGTGCGCGTTCTGCCAAAAGCACCATTTGCATGCATATCGTGTGGTTTTGCAGAAAACTGCGTCCGCGTCTACCAAAAGATGCATGTGCATGCTTAAAACGCGTTTTGGCACAAATCCATGTGCGGGTGCTAAAAAGAGCAGCATCGGCATGCTTTTCACGTCGTTTGGTAGAAATCCACGTGCGCGTTCTGCCAAAAGCACCATTTGCATGCATATCGTGTGGTTTTGCAGAAAACTGCGTCCGCGTCTACCAAAAGATGCATGTGCATGCTTAAAACGCGTTTTGGCACAAATCCATGTGCGGGTGCTAAAAAGAGCAGCATCGGCATGCTTTTCACGTCGTTTGGTAGAAATCCACGTGCGCGTTCTGCCAAAAGCACCATTTGCATGCATATCGTGTGGTTTTGCAGAAAACTGCGTCCGCGTCTACCAATAGATGCATGTGCATGCTTAAAACGCGTTTTGGCACAAATCCATGTGCGGGTGCTCAAAGGAGCAGCATCGGCATGCTTTTCACGTCGTTTGGTAGAAATCCACGTGCGCGTTCTGCCAATAGCACCATTTGCATGCATATCGTGTGGTTTTGCAGAAACCTGCGTCCGCGTCTACCAAAAGATGCATGTGCATGCTTAAAACGCGTTTTGGCACAAATCCATGTGCGGGTGCTAAAAAGAGCAGCATCGGCATGATTTTCACGATGTTTGGTAGAAATCCACATGCGCGTTCTGCCAATAGCACCACTTGCATGCATATCGTGTGGTATTGCAGAAAACTGCGTCCGCGTCTACCAAAAGATGCATGTGCATGTTTAAAACGCGTTTTGGCACAAATCCATGTGCGGGGTGCTAAAAAGAGCAGCATCGGCATGCTTTTCACGTCGTTTGGTAGAAATCCACGTGCGCGTTCTGCCAAAAGCACCATTTGCATGCATATCGTGTGGTTTTGCAGAAAACTGCGTCCGCGTCTACCAAAAGATGCATGTGCATGCTTAAAACGCGTTTTGGCACAAATTCATGTGCGGGTGCTAAAAAGAGCAGCATCGGCATGCTTTTCTCGTCGTTTGGTAGAAATCCACGTGCGCGTTCTGCCAAAAGCACCATTTGCATGCATATCGTGTGGTTTTGCAGAAAACTGCGTCCGCGTCTACCAAAAGATGCATGTGCATGCTTAAAACGCGTTTTGGCACAAATCCATGTGCGGGTGCTAAAAAGAGCAGCATCGGCATGCTTTTCACGTCGTTTGGTAGAAATCCACGTGCGCGTTCTGCCAAAAGCACCATTTGCATGCATATCGTGTGGTTTTGCAGAAAACTGCGTCCGCGTCTACCAAAAGATGCATGTGCATGCTCAAAACGCGTTTTGGCACAAATCCATGTGCGGGTGCTAAAAAGAGCAGCATCGGCATGCTTTTCACGTCGTTTGGTAGAAATCCACGTGCGCGTTCTGCCAAAAGCACCATTTGCATGCATATCGTGTGGTTTTGCAGAAAACTGTGTCCGCGTCTACCAAAAGATGCATGTGCATGCTTAAAACGCGTTTTGGCGCAAATCCATGTGCGGGTGCTCAAAGGAGCAGCATCGGCATGGTTTTCACGTCGTTTGGTAGAAATTCACGTGCGCGTTCTGCCAAAAGCACCATTTGCATGCATATCGTGTGGTTTTGCAGAAAACTGCGTCCGCGTCTACCAACAGATGCATGTGCATGCTTAAAACGCGTTTTGGCACAAATGCATGTGCGGGTGCTAAAAAGAGCAGCATCGGCATGCTTTTCACGTCGTTTGGTAGAAATCCACGTGCGCATTCTGCCATAAGCACCATTTGCATGCATATCGTGTGGTTTTGAAGAAAACTGCGTCCGCGTCTACCAAAAGATGCATGTGCATGCTTAAAACGCGCTTTGGCCCAAATCCATGTGCGGGTGCTAAAAAGAGCAGCATCGGCATGCTTTTCATGTCGTTTGGTAGAAATCCACGTGCGCGTTCTGCCAAAAGCACCATTTGCATGCATATCGTGTGGTTTTGCAGAAAACTGCGTCCGCGTCTACCAAAAGATGCATGTGCATGCTTAAAACGCGCTTTGGCACAAATCCATGTGCGGGTGCTAAAAAGAGCAGCATCGGCATGCTTTTCACGTCGTTTGGTAGAAATCCACGTGCGCGTTCTGCCAAAAGCACCATTTGCATGCATATCGTGTGGTTTTGCAGAAAACTGCGTCCCCGTCTACCAAAGATGCATGTGCATGCTTAAAACGCGTTTTGGCACAAATCCATGTACGGGTGCTAAAAAGAGCAGCATCGGCATGCTTTTCACGTCGTTTGGTAGAAATCCACGTGCGCGTTTTGCCAAAAGCACCATCTGCATCCATATCGTGTGGTTTTGCTGAAAACTGCGTCCGCGTCTACCAAAAGATGCATGTGCATGCTTAAAACGCGTTTTGGCACAAATCCATGTGCGGGTGCTAAAAAGAGCAGCATCGGCATGCTTTTCACGTCGTTTGGTAGAAATCCACGTGCGCGTTCTGCCAAAAGCACCATTTGCATGCATATCGTGTGGTTTTGCAGAAAACTGCGTCCGCGTCTACCAAAAGATGCATGTGCATGCTTAAAAGGCGTTTTGGCACAAATCCATGTTCGGGTGCTAAAAAGAGCAGCATCAGCATGCTTTTCACGTCGTTTGGTAGAAATCCACGTGCGCGTTCTGCCAAAAGCACCATTTGCATGCATATCTTGTGGTTTTGCAGAAAACTGCGTCCGCGTCTACCAAAAGATGCATGTGCATGCTTAAAACGCGTTTTGGCACAAATCCATGTGCGGGTGCTAAAAAGAGCAGCATCGGCATGCTTTTCACGTCGTTTGTTAGAAATCCACGTGTGCGTTCTGCCAAAAGCACCATTTGCATGCATATCGTGTGGTTTTGCAGAAAACTGCGTCCGTGTCTACCAAAAGATGCATGTGCATGCTTAAAACGCGTGTTGGCGCAAATCCATGTGCGGGTGCTCAAAGGAGCAGCATCGGCATGGTTTTCACGTCGTTTGGTAGAAATCCACGTGCGCGTTCTGCCAAAAGCACCATTTGCATGCATATCGTGTGGTTTTGCAGAAAACTGCGTCCGCGTCTACCAAAAGATGCATGTGCATGCTTAAAACGCGTTTTGGCACAAATGCATGTGCGGGTGCTAAAAAGAGCAGCATCGGCATGCTTTTCACGTCGTTTGGTAGAAATCCACGTGCGCGTTCTGCCAAAAGCACCATTTGCATGCATATCGTGTGGTTTTGCAGAAAACTGCGTCCGCGTCTACCAAAAGATGCATGTGCATGCTTAAAATGCGTTTTGGCACAAATCCATGTGCGGGTGCTAAAAAGAGCAGCATCGGCATGCTTTTCACGTCGTTTGGTAGAAATCCACGTGCGCGTTCTGCCAAAAGCACCATTTGCATGCATATCGTGTGGTTTTGCAGAAAACTGCGTCCGCGTCTACCAAAAGATGCATGTGCATGCTCAAAACGCGTTTTGGCACAAATCCATGTGCGGGTGCTAAAAAGAGCAGCATCGGCATGCTTTTCACGTCGTTTGGTAGAAATCCACGTGCGCGTTCTGCCAAAAGCACCATTTGCATGCATATCGTGTGGTTTTGCAGAAAACTGTGTCCGCGTCTACCAAAAGATGCATGTGCATGCTTAAAACGCGTTTTGGCGCAAATCCATGTGCGGGTGCTCAAAGGAGCAGCATCGGCATGGTTTTCACGTCGTTTGGTAGAAATTCACGTGCGCGTTCTGCCAAAAGCACCATTTGCATGCATATCGTGTGGTTTTGCAGAAAACTGCGTCCGCGTCTACCAACAGATGCATGTGCATGCTTAAAACGCGTTTTGCCACAAATGCATGTGCGGGTGCTAAAAAGAGCAGCATCGGCATGCTTTTCACGTCGTTTGGTAGAAATCCACGTGCGCATTCTGCCATAAGCACCATTTGCATGCATATCGTGTGGTTTTGAAGAAAACTGCGTCCGCGTCTACCAAAAGATGCATGTGCATGCTTAAAACGCGCTTTGGCCCAAATCCATGTGCGGGTGCTAAAAAGAGCAGCATCGGCATGCTTTTCATGTCGTTTGGTAGAAATCCACGTGCGCGTTCTGCCAAAAGCACCATTTGCATGCATATCGTGTGGTTTTGCAGAAAACTGCGTCCGCGTCTACCAAAAGATGCATGTGCATGCTTAAAACGCGCTTTGGCACAAATCCATGTGCGGGTGCTAAAAAGAGCAGCATCGGCATGCTTTTCACGTCGTTTGGTAGAAATCCACGTGCGCGTTCTGCCAAAAGCACCATTTGCATGCATATCGTGTGGTTTTGCAGAAAACTGCGTCCCCGTCTACCAAAGATGCATGTGCATGCTTAAAACGCGTTTTGGCACAAATCCATGTACGGGTGCTAAAAAGAGCAGCATCGGCATGCTTTTCACGTCGTTTGGTAGAAATCCACGTGCGCGTTTTGCCAAAAGCACCATCTGCATCCATGTCGTGTGGTTTTGCTGAAAACTGCGTCCGCGTCTACCAAAAGATGCATGTGCATGCTTAAAACGCGTTTTGGCACAAATCCATGTGCGGGTGCTAAAAAGAGCAGCATCGGCATGCTTTTCACGTCGTTTGGTAGAAATCCACGTGGCGTTCTGCCAAAAGCACCATTTGCATGCATATCGTGTGGTTTTGCAGAAAACTGCGTCCGCGTCTACCAAAAGATGCATGTGCATGCTTAAAACGCGTTTTGGCATAAATCCATGTGCGGGTGCTAAAAAGAGCAGCATCAGCATGCTTTTCACGTCGTTTGGTAGAAATCCACGTGCGCGTTCTGCCAAAAGCACCATTTGCATGCATATCTTGTGGTTTTGCAGAAAACTGCGTCCGCGTCTACCAAAAGATGCATGTGCATGCTTAAAACGCGTTTTGGCACAAATCCATGTGCGGGTGCTAAAAAGAGCAGCATCGGCATGCTTTTCACGTCGTTTGTTAGAAATCCACGTGCGCGTTCTGCCAAAAGCACCATTTGCATGCATATCGTGTGGTTTTGCAGAAAACTGCGTCCGTGTCTACCAAAAGATGCATGTGCATGCTTAAAACGCGTGTTGGCGCAAATCCATGTGCGGGTGCTCAAAGGAGCAGCATCGGCATGGTTTTCACGTCGTTTGGTAGAAATCCACGTGCGCGTTCTGCCAAAAGCACCATTTGCATGCATATCGTGTGGTTTTGCAGAAAACTGCGTCCGCGTCTACCAAAAGATGCATGTGCATGCTTAAAACGCGTTTTGGCACAAATGCATGTGCGGGTGCTAAAAAGAGCAGCATCGGCATGCTTTTCACGTCGTTTGGTAGAAATCCACGTGCGCGTTCTGCCAAAAGCACCATTTGCATGCATATCGTGTGGTTTTGCAGAAAACTGCGTCCGCGTCTACCAAAAGATGCATGTGCATGCTTAAAATGCGTTTTGGCACAAATCCATGTGCGGGTGCTAAAAAGAGCAGCATCGGCATGCTTTTCACGTCGTTTGGTAGAAATCCACGTGCGCGTTCTGCCAAAAGCACCATTTGCATGCATATCGTGTGGTTTTGCAGAAAACTGCGTCCGTGTCTACCAAAAGATGCATGTGCATGCTTAAAACGCGTTTTGGCGCAAATCCATGTGCGGGTGCTCAAAGGAGCAGCATCGGCATGCTTTTCACGTCGTTTGGTAGAAATCCACGTGCGCGTTCTGCGAAAAGCACCATTTGCATGCATATGGTGTGGTTTTGCAGAAAACTGCGTCCGCGTCTACCAAAAGATGCATGTGCATGCTTAAAACGCGTTTTGGCACAAATGCATATGCGGGTGCTAAAAAGAGCAGCATCGGCATGCTTTTCACGTCGTTTGGTAGAAATGCACGTGCGCGTTCTGTCAAAAGCACCATTTGCATGCATATCGTGTGGTTTTGCAGAAAACTGCGTCCGCGTCTACCAAAAGATGCATGTGCATGCTTAAAACGCGTTTTGGCACAAATCCATGTGCGGGAGCTAAAAAGAGCAGCATCGGCATGCTTTTCACGTCGTTTGGTAGAAATCCACGTCCGCGTTCTGCCAAAAGCACCATTTGCATGCATATCGTGTGGTTTTGCAGAAAACTGCGTCCGCGTCTACCAAAAGATGCATGTGCATGCTTAAAACGCGTTTTGGCACAAATCCATGTGCGGGTGCTAAAAAGAGCAGCATCGGCATGCTTTTCACGTCTTTTGGTAGAAATCCACGTGCGCGTTCTGCCAAAAGCACCATTTGCATGCTTAGCGTGTGGTTTTGCAGAAAACTGCGTCCGCCTCTACCAAAAGATGCATGTCCATGCTCAAAACGCGTTTTGGCACAAATGCATGTGCGGGTGCTAAAAAGAGCAGCATCGGCATGCTTTTCACGTCGTTTGGTAGAAATGCACGTGCGCGTTCTGTCAAAAGCACCATTTGCATGCATATCGCGTGGTTTTGCAGAAAACTGCGTCCGCGTCTACCAAAAGATGCATGTGCATGCTTAAAACGCGTTTTGGCACAAATCCATGTGTGGGTGCTAAAAAGAGCAGCATCGGCATGCTTTTCACGTCGTTTGGTAGAAATCCACGTGCGCGTTCTGCCAAAAGCACCATTTGCATGCATATCGTGTGGTTTTGCAGAAAACTGCGTCCGCGTCTACCAAAAGATGCATGTGCATGCTTAAATCGCGTTTTGGCACAAATCCATGTGCGGGTGCTAAAAAGAGCAGCATCGGCATGCTTTTCACGTCGTTTGGTAGAAATCCACGTGCGCGTTCTGGCAAAAGCACCATTTGCATGCCTATCGTGTGGTTTTGCAGAAAACTCCGTCCGCGTCTACCAAAAGATGCATGTGCATGCTTAAAACGCGTTTTGGCACAAATCCATGTGCGGGTGCTAAAAAGAGCAGCATCGGCATGCTTTTCACGTCGTTTGGTAGAAATCCACGTGCGCGTTCTGCCAAAAGCACCATTTGCATGCATATCGTGTGGTTTTGCAGAAAACTGCGTCCGCGTCTACCAAAAGATGCATGTGCATGCTTAAAACGCGTTTTGGCGCAAATCCATGTGCGGGTGCTCAAAGGAGCAGCATCGGCATGCTTTTCACGTCGTTTGGTAGAAATCCACGTGCGCGTTCTGCCAAAAGCACCATTTGCATGCATATCGTGTGGTTTTGCAGAAAACTGCGTCCGCGCCTACCAAAAGATGCATGTGCATGCTTAAAACGTGTTTTCGCACAAATGCATGTGCGGGTGCTAAAAAGAGCAGCATCGGCATGCTTTTCACGTCGTTTGGTAGAAATCCACGTGCGCGTTCTGCCAAAAGCACCATCTGCATGCATTTCGTGTGGTTTTGCAGAAAACTGCGTCCGCGTCTACCAAAAGATGCATGTGCATGCTTAAAACGCGTTTTGGCACAAATCCATGTGCGGGTGCTAAAAAGAGCAGCATCGGCATGCATTTCACGTCGTTTGGTAGAAATCCACGTGCGCGTTCTGCCAAAAGCACCATTTGCATGCATATCGTGTGGTTTTGCAGAAAACTGCGTCCGCGTCTACCAAAAGATGCATGTGCATGCTTAAAACGCGCTTTGGCACAAATCCATGTGCGGGTGCTAAAAAGAGCAGCATCGGCATGCTTTTCACGTCGTTTGGTAGAAATCCACGTGCGCGTTCTGCCAAAAGCACCATTTGCATGCATATCGTGTGGTTTTGCAGAAAACTGCGTCCGCGTCTACCAAAGATGCATGTGCATGCTTAAAACGCGTTTTGGCACAAATCCATGTGCGGGTGCTAAAAAGAGCAGCATCGGCATGCTTTTCACGTCGTTTGGTAGAAATCCACGTGCGCGTTCTGCCAAAAGCACCAGTTGCATGCATATCGTGTGGTTTTGCAGAAAACTGCGTCCGCGTCTACCAAAAGATGCATGTGCATGCTTAAAACGCGTTTTGGCACAAATCCATGTGCGGGTGCTAAAAAGAGCAGCATCGGCATGCTTTTCACGTCGTTTGGTAGAAATCCACGTGCGCGTTCTGCCAAAAGCACCATTTGCATGCATATCGTGTGGTTTTGCAGAAAACTGCGTCCGCGTCTACCAAAAGATGCATGTGCATGCTTAAAACGCGTTTTGGCACAAATCCATGTGCGGGTGCTAAAAAGAGCAGCATCGGCATGCTTTTCACGTCGTTTGGTAGAAATTCACGTGCGCGTTCTGCCAAAAGCACCATTTGCATGCTTATCGTGTGTTTTGCAGAAAACTGCGTCCGCGTCTACCAAAAGATGCATGTGCATGCTCAAAACGCGTTTTGGCACAAATGCATGTGCGGGTGCTAAAAGAGCAGCATCGGCATGCTTTTCACGTCGTTTGGTAGAAATGCACGTGCTCGTTCTGTCAAAAGCACCATTTGCATGCATATCGCGTGGTTTTGCAGAAAACTGCGTCCGCGTCTACCAAAAGATGCATGTGCATGCTTAAAACGCGTTTTGGCACAAATCCATGTGCGGGTGCTAAAAAGAGCAGCATCGGCATGCTTTTCACGTCGTTTGGTAGAAATCCACGTGCGCGTTCTGCCAAAAGCACCATTTGCATGCATATCGTGTGGTTTTGCAGAAAACTGCGTCCGCGTCTACCAAAAGACGCATGTGCATGCTTAAAACGCGTTTTGGCACAAATCCATGTGCGGGTGCTAAAAAGAGCAGCATCGGCATGCTTTTCACGTCGTTTGGTAGAAATCCACGTGCGCGTTCTGCCAAAAGCACCATTTGCATGCATATCGTGTGGTTTTGCAGAAAACTGCGTCCGCGTCTACCAAAAGATGCATGTGCATGCTTAAAACGCGTTTTGGCACAAATCCATGTGCGGGTGCTAAAAAGAGCAGCATCGGCATGCTTTTCACGTCGTTTGGTAGAAATCCACGTGCGCGTTCTGCCAAAAGCACCATTTGCATGCATATCGTGTGGTTTTGCAGAAAACTGCGTCCGCGTCTACCAAAAGATGCATGTGCATGCTTAAAACGCGTTTTGGCGCAAATCAATGTGCGGGTGCTCAAAGGAGCAGCATCGGCATGCTTTTCACGTCGTTTGGTAGAAATCCACGTGCGCGTTCTGCCAAAAGCACCATTTGCATGCATATTGTGTGGTTTTGCAGAAAACTGCGTCCGCGTCTACCAAAAGATGCATGTGCATGCTTAAAAGGCGTTTTGGCACAAATGCATGTGCGGGTGCTAAAAAGAGCAGCATCGGCATGCTTTTCACGTCGTTTGGTAGAAATCCACGTGCGCGTTCTGCCAAAAACACCATTTGCATGCATATCGTGTGGTTTTGCAGAAAACTGCGTCCGCGTCTACCAAAAGATGCATGTGCATGCTTAAAACGCGTTTTGGCACAAATCCATGTGCGGGTGCTAAAAAGAGCAGCATCGGCATGCTTTTCACGTCGTTTGGTAGAAATCCACGTGCGCGTTCTGCCAAAAGCACCATTTGCATGCATATCGTGTGGTTTTGCAGAAAACTGCGTCCGCGTCTACCAAAAGATGCATGTGCATGCTTAAAACGCGCTTTGGCACAAATCCATGTGCGGGTGCTAAAAACAGCAGCATCGGCATGCTTTTCACGTCGTTTGGTAGAAATCCACGTGCGCGTTCTGCCAAAAGCACCATTTGCATGCATATCGTGTGGTTTTGCAGAAAACTGCGTCCGCGTCTACCAAAGATGCATGTGCATGCTTAAAACGCGTTTTGGCACAAATCCATGTGCGGGTGCTAAAAAGAGCAGCATCGGCATGCTTTTCACGTCGTTTGGTAGAAATCCACGTGCGCGTTCTGCCAAAAGCACCATTTGCATGCATATCGTGTGGTTTTGCAGAAAACTGCGTCCGCGTCTACCAAAAGATGCATGTGCATGCTTAAAACGCGTTTTGGCACAAATCCATGTGCGGGTGCTAAAAAGAGCAGCATCGGCATGCTTTTCACGTCGTTTGGTAGAAATCCACGTGCGCGTTCTGCCTAAAGCACCATTTGCATGCATATCGTGTGGTTTTGCAGAAAACTGCGTCCGCGTCTACCAAAAGATGCATGTGCATGCTTAAAACGCGTTTTGGCACAAATCCATGTGCGGGTGCTAAAAAGAGCAGCATCGGCATGCTTTTCACGTCGTTTGGTAGAAATCCACGTGCGCGTTCTGCCAAAAGCACCATTTGCATGCATATCGTGTGGTTTTGCAGAAAACTGCGTCCGCGTCTACCAAAAGATGCATGTGCATGCTTAAAACGCGTTTTGGCGCAAATCCATGTGCGGGTGCTCAAAGGAGCAGCATCGGCATACTTTTCACGTCGTTTGGTAGAAATCCACGTGCGCGTTCTGCCAAAAGCACCATTTGCATGCATATCGTGTGGTTTTGCAGAAAACTGCGTCCGCGTCTACCAAAAGATGCATGTGCATGCTTAAAACGCGTTTTGGCACAAATGCATGTGCGGGTGCTAAAAAGAGCAGCATCGGCATGCTTTTCACGTCGTTTGGTAGAAATCCACGTGCGCGTTCTGCCAAAAGCACCATTTGCATGCATATCGTGTGGTTTTGCAGAAAACTGCGTCCGCGTCTACCAAAAGATGCATGTGCATGCTTAAAACGCGTTTTGGCGCAAATCCATGTGCGGGTGCTCAAAGGAGCAGCATCGGCATGCTTTTCACGTCGTTTGGTAGAAATCCACGTGCGCGTTCTGCCAAAAGCACCATTTGCATGCATATCGTGTGGTTTTGCAGAAAACTGCGTCCGCGTCTACCAAAAGATGCATGTGCATGCTTAAAACGCGTTTTGGCACAAATGCATGTGCGGGTGCTAAAAGAGCAGCATCGGCATGCTTTTCACGTCGTTTGGTAGAAATGCACGTGCTCGTTCTGTCAAAAGCACCATTTGCATGCATATCGCGTGGTTTTGCAGAAAACTGCGTCCGCGTCTACCAAAAGATGCATGTGCATGCTTAAAACGCGTTTTGGCACAAATCCATGTGCGGGTGCTAAAACGAGCAGCATCGGCATGCTTTTCACGTCGTTTGGTAGAAATCCACGTGCGCGTTCTGCCAAAAGCACCATTTGCATGCATATCGTGTGGTTTTGCAGAAAACTGCGTCCGCGTCTACCAAAAGACGCATGTGCATGCTTAAAACGCGTTTTGGCACAAATCCATGTGCGGGTGCTAAAAAGAGCAGCATCGGCATGCTTTTCACGTCGTTTGGTAGAAATCCACGTGCGCGTTCTGCCAAAAGCACCATTTGCATGCATATCGTGTGGTTTTGCAGAAAACTGCGTCCGCGTCTACCAAAAGATGCATGTGCATGCTTAAAACGCGTTTTGGCACAAATCTATGTGCGGGTGCTAAAAAGAGCAGCATCGGCATGCTTTTCACGTCGTTTGGTAGAAATCCACGTGCGCGTTCTGCCAAAAGCACCATTTGCATGCATATCGTGTGGTTTTGCAGAAAACTGCGTCCGCGTCTACCAAAAGATGCATGTGCATGCTTAAAACGCGTTTTGGCGCAAATCAATGTGCGGGTGCTCAAAGGAGCAGCATCGGCATGCTTTTCACGTCGTTTGGTAGAAATCCACGTGCGCGTTCTGCCAAAAGCACCATTTGCATGCATATTGTGTGGTTTTGCAGAAAACTGCGTCCGCGTCTACCAAAAGATGCATGTGCATGCTTAAAAGGCGTTTTGGCACAAATGCATGTGCGGGTGCTAAAAAGAGAAGCATCGGCATGCTTTTCACGTCGTTTGGTAGAAATCCACGTGCGCGTTCTGCCAAAAGCACCATTTGCATGCATATCGTGTGGTTTTGCAGAAAACTGCGTCCGCGTCTACCAAAAGATGCATGTGCATGCTTAAAACGCGTTTTGGCACAAATCCATGTGCGGGTGCTAAAAAGAGCAGCATCGGCATGCTTTTCACGTCGTTTGGTAGAAATCCACGTGCGCGTTCTGCCAAAAGCACCATTTGCATGCATATCGTGTGGTTTTGCAGAAAACTGCGTCCGCGTCTACCAAAAGATGCATGTGCATGCTTAAAACGCGCTTTGGCACAAATCCATGTGCGGGTGCTAAAAACAGCAGCATCGGCATGCTTTTCACGTCGTTTGGTAGAAATCCACGTGCGCGTTCTGCCAAAAGCACCATTTGCATGCATATCGTGTGGTTTTGCAGAAAACTGCGTCCGCGTCTACCAAAGATGCATGTGCATGCTTAAAACGCGTTTTGGCACAAATCCATGTGCGGGTGCTAAAAAGAGCAGCATCGGCATGCTTTTCACGTCGTTTGGTAGAAATCCACGTGCGCGTTCTGCCAAAAGCACCATTTGCATGCATATCGTGTGGTTTTGCAGAAAACTGCGTCCGCGTCTACCAAAAGATGCATGTGCATGCTTAAAACGCGTTTTGGCACAAATCCATGTGCGGGTGCTAAAAAGAGCAGCATCGGCATGCTTTTCACGTCGTTTGGTAGAAATCCACGTGCGCGTTCTGCCAAAAGCACCATTTGCATGCATATCGTGTGGTTTTGCAGAAAACTGCGTCCGCGTCTACCAAAAGATGCATGTGCATGCTTAAAACGCGTTTTGGCACAAATCCATGTGCGGGTGCTAAAAAGAGCAGCATCGGCATGCTTGTCACGTCGTTTGGTAGAAATCCACGTGCGCGTTCTGCCAAAAGCACCATTTGCATGCGTATCGTGTGGTTTTGCAGAAAACTGCGTCCGCGTCTACCAAAAGATGCATGTGCATGCTTAAAACGCGTTTTGGCACAAATCCATGTGCGGGTGCTAAAAAGAGCAGCACCGGCATGCTTTTCACGTCGTTTGGTAGAAATCCACGTGCGCGTTCTGCCAAAAGCACCATTTGCATGCATATCGTGTGGTTTTGCAGAAAACTGCGTCCGTGTCTACCAAAAGATGCATGTGCATGCTTAAAACGCGTTTTGGCGCAAATCCATGTGCGGGTGCTCAAAGGAGCAGCATCGGCATGCTTTTCACGTCGTTTGGTAGAAATCCACGTGCGCGTTCTGCCAAAAGCACCATTTGCATGCATATCGTGTGGTTTTGCAGAAAACTGCGTCCGCGTCTACCAAAAGATGCATGTGCATGCTTAAAACGCGTTTTGGCACAAATGCATGTGCGGGTGCTAAAAAGAGCAGCATCGGCATGCTTTTCACGTCGTTTGGTAGAAATCACGTGCGCGTTCTACCAAAAGCACCATTTGCATGCATATCGTGTGGTTTTGCAGAAAACTGCGTCCGCGTCTACCAAAAGATGCATGTGCATGCTTAAAACGCGTTTTGGCACAAATCCATGTGCGGGTGCTAAAAAGAGCAGCATCGGCATGCTTTTCACGTCGTTTGGTAGAAATCCACGTGCGCGTTCTGCCAAAAGCACCATTTGCATGCATATCGTGGTTTTGCAGAAAACTGCGTCCGCGTCTACCAAAAGATGCATGTGCATGCTTAAAACGCGTTTCGGCGCAAATCCATGTGCGGGTGCTCAAAGGAGCAGCATCGGCATGCTTTTCACGTCGTTTGGTAGAAATCCACGTGCGCGTTCTGCCAAAACGACCATTTGCATGCATATCGTGTGGTTTTGCAGAAAACTGTGTCCGCGTCTACCAAAAGATGCATGTGCATGCTTAAAACGCGTTTTGGCACAAATGCATGTGCGGGTGCTAAAAAGAGCAGCATCGGCATGCTTTTCACGTCGTTTGGTAGAAATCCACGTGCGCGTTCTGCCAAAAGCACACTTGCACGCATATCGTGTGGTTTCGCAGAAAACTGCGTCCGCGTCTACCAAAGATGCATGTGCATGCTTAGCACGCGTTTTGGCACAAATCCATGTGTGGGTGCTAAAAAGAGCAGCATCGGCATGCTTTTCACGTCGTTTGGTAGAAATCCACGTGCGCGTTCTGCCAAAAGCACCATTTGCATGCATATCGTGTGGTTTTGCAGAAAACTGCGTCCGCGTCTACCAAAAGATGCATGTGCATGCTTAAAACGCGTTTTGGCACAAATCCATGTGCGGGTGCTAAAAGAGCAGCATCGGCATGCTTTTCACGTCGTTTGGTAGAAATCCACGTGCGCGTTCTGCCAAAAGCACCATTTGCATGCATATCGTGTGGTTTTGCAGAAAACTGCGTCCGCGTCTACCAAAAGATGCATGTGCATGCTTAAAACGCGTTTTGGCGCAAATCCATGTGCGGGTGCTCAAAGGAGCAGCATCGGCATGCTTTTCACGTCGTTTGGGAGAAATCCACGTGCGCGTTCTGCCAAAAGCACCATTTGCATGCATATCGTGTGGTTTTGCAGAAAACTGCGTCCGCGTCTACCAAAAGATGCATGCGCATGCTTAAAACGCGTTTTGGCACAAATCCATGTGCGGGTGCTAAAAAGAGCAGCATCGGCATGCTTTTCACGTCGTTTGGTAGAAATCCACGTGCGCGTTCGGCCAAAAGCACCATTTGCATGCATATCGTGTGGTTTTGCAGAAAACTGCGTCCGCGTCTACCAAAAGATGCATGTGCATGCTTAAAACGCGTTTTGGCACAAATGCATGTGCGGGTGCTAAAAAGAGCAGCATCGGCATGCTTTTCACGTCGTTTGGTAGAAATGCACGTGCGCGTTCTATCAAAAGCACCATTTGCATGCATATCGTGTGGTTTTGCAGAAAACTGCGTCCGCGTCTACCAAAAGATGCATGTGCATGCTTAAAACGCGTTTTGGCACAAATCCATGTGCGGGTGCTAAAAAGAGCAGCATCGGCATGCTTTTCACGTCGTTTGGTAGAAATCCACGTGCGCGTTTTGCCAAAAGCACCATCTGCATGCATATCGTGTGGTTTTGCTGAAAACTGCGTCCGCGTCTACCAAAAGATGCATGTGCATGCTTAAAACGCGTTTGGCACAAATCCATGTGCGGGTGCTAAAAAGAGCAGCACCGGCATGCTTTTCACGTCGTTTGGTAGAAATCCACGTGCGCGTTCTGCCAAAAGCACCATTTGCATGCATATCGTGTGGTTTTGCAGAAAACTGCGTCCGTGTCTACCAAAAGATGCATGTGCATGCTTAAAACGCGTTTTGGCGCAAATCCATGTGCGGGTGCTCAAAGGAGCAGCATCGGCATGCTTTTCACGTCGTTTGGTAGAAATCCACGTGCGCGTTCTGCCAAAAGCACCATTTGCATGCATATCGTGTGGTTTTGCAGAAAACTGCGTCCGCGTCTACCAAAAGATGCATGTGCATGCTTAAAACGCGTTTTGGCACAAATCCATGTGCGGGTGCTAAAAAGAGCAGCATCGGCATGCTTTTCACGTCGTTTGGTAGAAATCCACGTGCGCGTTCGGCCAAAAGCACCATTTGCATGCATATCGTGTGGTTTTGCAGAAAACTGCGTCCGCGTCTACCAAAAGATGCATGTGCATGCTTAAAACGCGTTTTGGCACAAATGCATGTGCGGGTGCTAAAAAGAGCAGCATCGGCATGCTTTTCACGTCGTTTGGTAGAAATGCACGTGCGCGTTCTATCAAAAGCACCATTTGCATGCATATCGTGTGGTTTTGCAGAAAACTGCGTCCGCGTCTACCAAAAGATGCATGTGCATGCTTAAAACGCGTTTTGGCACAAATCCATGTGCGGGTGCTAAAAAGAGCAGCATCGGCATGCTTTTCACGTCGTTTGGTAGAAATCCACGTGCGCGTTCTGCCAAAACGACCATTTGCATGCATATCGTGTGGTTTTGCAGAAAACTGTGTCCGCGTCTACCAAAAGATGCATGTGCATGCTTAAAACGCGTTTTGGCACAAATGCATGTGCGGGTGCTAAAAAGAGCAGCATCGGCATGCTTTTCACGTCGTTTGGTAGAAATCCACGTGCGCGTTCTGCCAAAAGCACCACTTGCACGCATATCGTGTGGTTTCGCAGAAAACTGCGTCCGCGTCTACCAAAAGATGCATGTGCATGCTTAGCACGCGTATTGGCACAAATCCATGTGTGGGTGCTAAAAAGAGCAGCATCGGCATGCTTTTCACGTCGTTTGGTAGAAATCCACGTGCGCGTTCTGCCAAAAGCACCATTTGCATGCATATCGTGTGGTTTTGCAGAAAACTGCGTCCGCGTCTACCAAAAGATGCATGTGCATGCTTAAAACGCGTTTTGGCACAAATCCATGTGCGGGTGCTAAAAAGAGCAGCATCGGCATGCTTTTCACGTCGTTTGGTAGAAATCCACGTGCGCGTTCTGCCAAAAGCACCATTTGCATGCATATCGTGTGGTTTTGCAGAAAACTGCGTCCGCGTCTCCCAAAAGATGCATGTGCATGCTTAAAACGCGTTTTGGCGCAAATCCATGTGCGGGTGCTAAAAGGAGCAGCATCGGCATGCTTTTCACGTCGTTTGGAGAAATCCACGTGCGCGTTCTGCCAAAAGCACCATTTGCATGCATATCGTGTGGTTTTGCAGAAAACTGCGTCCGCGTCTACCAAAAGATGCATGCGCATGCTTAAAACGCGTTTTGGCACAAATCCATGTGCGGGTGCTAAAAAGAGCAGCATCGGCATGCTTTTCACGTCGTTTGGTAGAAATCCACGTGCGCGTTCGGCCAAAAGCACCATTTGCATGCATATCGTGTGGTTTTGCAGAAAACTGCGTCCGCGTCTACCAAAAGATGCATGTGCATGCTTAAAACGCGTTTTGGCACAAATGCATGTGCGGGTGCTAAAAAGAGCAGCATCGGCATGCTTTTCACGTCGTTTGGTAGAAATGCACGTGCGCGTTCTATCAAAAGCACCATTTGCATGCATATCGTGTGGTTTTGCAGAAAACTGCGTCCGCGTCTACCAAAAGATGCATGTGCATGCTTAAAACGCGTTTTGGCACAAATCCATGTGCGGGTGCTAAAAAGAGCAGCATCGGCATGCTTTTCACGTCGTTGGTAGAAATCCACGTGCGCGTTTTGCCAAAAGCACCATCTGCATGCATATCGTGTGGTTTTGCTGAAAACTGCGTCCGCGTCTACCAAAAGATGCATGTGCATGCTTAAAACGCGTTTTGGCACAAATCCGTGTGCGGGTGCTAAAAAGAGCAGCACCGGCATGCTTTTCACGTCGTTTGGTAGAAATCCACGTGCGCGTTCTGCCAAAAGCACCATTTGCATGCATATCGTGTGGTTTTGCAGAAAACTGCGTCCGTGTCTACCAAAAGATGCATGTGCATGCTTAAAACGCGTTTTGGCGCAAATCCATGTGCGGGTGCTCAAAGGAGCAGCATCGGCATGCTTTTCACGTCGTTTGGTAGAAATCCACGTGCGCGTTCTGCCAAAAGCACCATTTGCATGCATATCGTGTGGTTTTGCAGAAAACTGCGTCCGCGTCTACCAAAAGATGCATGTGCATGCTTAAACGCGTTTTGGCACAAATCCATGTGCGGGTGCTAAAAAGAGCAGCATCGGCATGCTTTTCACGTCGTTTGGTAGAAATCCACGTGCGCGTTCGGCCAAAAGCACCATTTGCATGCATATCGTGTGGTTTTGCAGAAAACTGCGTCCGCGTCTACCAAAAGATGCATGTGCATGCTTAAAACGCGTTTTGGCACAAATGCATGTGCGGGTGCTAAAAAGAGCAGCATCGGCATGCTTTTCACGTCGTTTGGTAGAAATGCACGTGCGCGTTCTATCAAAAGCACCATTTGCATGCATATCGTGTGGTTTTGCAGAAAACTGCGTCCGCGTCTACCAAAAGATGCATGTGCATGCTTAAAACGCGTTTTGGCACAAATCCATGTGCGGGTGCTAAAAAGAGCAGCATCGGCATGCTTTTCACGTCGTTTGGTAGAAATCCACGTGCGCGTTCTGCCAAAAGCACCATTTGCATGCATATCGTGTGGTTTTGCAGAAAACTGCGTCCGCGTCTACCAAAAGATGCATGTGCATGCTTAAAACGCGTTTTGGCACAAATCCATGTGCGGGTGCTAAAAAGAGCAGCATCGGCATGCTTTTCACGTCGTTTGGTAGAAATCCACGTGCGCGTTCTGCCAAAAGCACCATTTGCATGCATATCGTGGTTTTGCAGAAAACTGCGTCCGCGTCTACCAAAAGATGCATGTGCATGCTTAAAACGCGTTTCGGCGCAAATCCATGTGCGGGTGCTCAAAGGAGCAGCATCGGCATGCTTTTCACGTCGTTTGGTAGAAATCCACGTGCGCGTTCTGCCAAAACGACCATTTGCATGCATATCGTGTGGTTTTGCAGAAAACTGTGTCCGCGTCTACCAAAAGATGCATGTGCATGCTTAAAACGCGTTTTGGCACAAATGCATGTGCGGGTGCTAAAAAGAGCAGCATCGGCATGCTTTTCACGTCGTTTGGTAGAAATCCACGTGCGCGTTCTGCCAAAAGCACCACTTGCACGCATATCGTGTGGTTTCGCAGAAAACTGCGTCCGCGTCTACCAAAAGATGCATGTGCATGCTTAGCACGCGTTTTGGCACAAATCCATGTGTGGGTGCTAAAAAGAGCAGCATCGGCATGCTTTTCACGTCGTTTTGGTAGAAATCCACGTGCGCGTTCTGCCAAAAGCGCCATTTGCATGCATATCGTGTGGTTTTGCAGAAAACTGCGTCCGCGTCTACCAAAAGATGCATGTGCATGCTAAAACGCGTTTTGGCACAAATCCATGTGCGGATGCTAAAAAGAGCAGCATCGGCATGCTTTTCACGTCGTTTGGTAGAAATCCACGCGCGCGTACTGCCAAAAGCACCATTTGCATGCCTATCGTGTGGTTTTGCAGAAAACTGCGTCCGTGTCTACCAAAAGATGCATGCGCATGCTTAAACGCGCTTTGGCACAAATCCATGTGCGGGTGCTAAAAAGAGCAGCATCGGCATGCTTTTCACGTCGTTTGGTAGAAATGCACGTGCGCGTTCTATCAAAAGCACCATTTGCATGCATATCGTGTGGTTTTGCAGAAAACTGCGTCCGCGTCTACCAAAAGATGCATGTGCATGCTTAAAACGCGTTTTGGCACAAATCCATGTGCGGGTGCTAAAAAGAGCAGCATCGGCATGCTTTTCACGTCGTTTGGTAGAAATCCACGTGCGCGTTCTGCCAAAAGCACCATTTGCATGCATATCGTGTGGTTTTGCAGAAAACTGCGTCCGCGTCTACCAAAAGATGCATGTGCATGCTTAAAACGCGTTTTGGCACAAATCCATGTGCGGGTGCTAAAACGAGCAGCATCGGCATGCTTTTCACGTCGTTTGGTAGAAATCCACGTGCGCGTTCGGCCAAAAGCACCATTTGCATGCATATCGTGTGGTTTTGCAGAAAACTGCGTCCGCGTCTACCAAAAGATGCATGTGCATGCTTAAAACGCGTTTTGGCACAAATGCATGTGCGGGTGCTAAAAAGAGCAGCATCGGCATGCTTTTCACGTCGTTTGGTAGAAATGCACGTGCGCGTTCTATCAAAAGCACCATTTGCATGCATATCGTGTGGTTTTGCAGAAAACTGCGTCCGCGTCTACCAAAAGATGCATGTGCATGCTTAAAACGCGTTTTGGCACAAATCCATGTGCGGGTGCTAAAAAGAGCAGCATCGGCATGCTTTTCACGTCGTTTGGTAGAAATCCACGTGCGCGTTCTGCCAAAAGCACCATTTGCATGCATATCGTGTGGTTTTGCAGAAAACTGCGTCCGCGTCTACCAAAAGATGCATGTGCATGCTTAAAACGCGTTTTGGCACAAATCCATGTGCGGGTGCTAAAAAGAGCAGCATCGGCATGCTTTTCACGTCGTTTGGTAGAAATCCACGTGCGCGTTCTGCCAAAAGCACCATTTGCATGCATATCGTGGGTTTTGCAGAAAACTGCGTCCGCGTCTACCAAAAGATGCATGTGCATGCTTAAAACGCGTTTCGGCGCAAATCCATGTGCGGGTGCTCAAAGGAGCAGCATCGGCATGCTTTTCACGTCGTTTGGTAGAAATCCACGTACGCGTTCTGCCAAAACGACCATTTGCATGCATATCGTGTGGTTTTGCAGAAAACTGTGTCCGCGTCTACCAAAAGATGCATGTGCATGCTTAAAACGCGTTTTGGCACAAATGCATGTGCGGGTGCTAAAAAGAGCAGCATCGGCATGCTTTTCACGTCGTTTGGTAGAAATCCACGTGCGCGTTCTGCCAAAAGCACCACTTGCACGCATATCGTGTGGTTTCGCAGAAAACTGCGTCCGCGTCTACCAAAAGATGCATGTGCATGCTTAGCACGCGTTTTGGCACAAATCCATGTGTGGGTGCTAAAAAGAGCAGCATCGGCATGCTTTTCACGTCGTTTGGTAGAAATCCACGTGCGCGTTCTGCCAAAAGCACCATTTGCATGCATATCGTGTGGTTTTGCAGAAACTGCGTCCGCGTCTACCAAAAGATGCATGTGCATGCTTAAAACGCGTTTTGGCACAAATCCATGTGCGGGTGCTAAAAAGAGCAGCATCGGCATGCTTTTCACGTCGTTTGGTAGAAATCCCACGTGCGCGTTCTGCCAAAAGCACCATTTGCATGCATATCGTGTGGTTTTGCAGAAAACTGCGTCCGCGTCTACCAAAAGATGCATGCGCATGCTTAAAACGCGTTTTGGCACAAATCCATGTGCGGGTGCTAAAAAGAGCAGCATCGGCATGCTTTTCACGTCGTTTGGTAGAAATCCACGTGCGCGTTCGGCAAAAGCACCATTTGCATGCATATCGTGTGGTTTTGCAGAAAACTGCTTCCGCGTCTACCAAAAGATGCATGTGCATGCTTAAAACGCGTTTTGGCACAAATGCATGTGCGGGTGCTAAAAAGAGCAGCATCGGCATGCTTTTCACGTCGTTTGGTAGAAATGCACGTGCGCGTTCTATCAAAAGCACCATTTGCATGCATATCGTGTGGTTTTGCAGAAAACTGCGTCCGCGTCTACCAAAAGATGCATGTGCATGCTTAAAACGCGTTTTGGCACAAATCCATGTGCGGGTGCTAAAAAGAGCAGCATCGGCATGCTTTTCACGTCGTTTGGTAGAAATCCACGTGCGCGTTCTGCCAAAAGCACCATTTGCATGCATATCGTGTGGTTTTGCAGAAAACTGCGTCCGCGTCTACCAAAAGATGCATGTGCATGCTTAAAACGCGTTTTGGCACAAATCCATGTGCGGGTGCTAAAAGAGCAGCATCGGCATGCTTTTCACGTCGTTTGGTAGAAATCCACGTGCGCGTTCTGCAAAAGCACCATTTGCATGCATATCGTGGTTTTGCAGAAAACTGCGTCCGCGTCTACCAAAAGATGCATGTGCATGCTTAAAACGCGTTTCGGCGCAAATCCATGTGCGGGTGCTCAAAGGAGCAGCATCGGCATGCTTTTCACGTCGTTTGGTAGAAATCCACGTGCGCGTTCTGCCAAAACGACCATTTGCATGCATATCGTGTGGTTTTGCAGAAAACTGTGTCCGCGTCTACCAAAAGATGAATGTGCATGCTTAAAACGCGTTTTGGCACAAATGCATGTGCGGGTGCTAAAAAGAGCAGCATCGGCATGCTTTTCACGTCGTTTGGTAGAAATCCACGTGCGCGTTCTGCCAAAAGCACCACTTGCACGCATATCGTGTGGTTTCGCAGAAAACTGCGTCCGCGTCTACCAAAAGATGCATGTGCATGCTTAGCACGCGTTTTGGCACAAATCCATGTGTGGGTGCTAAAAAGAGCAGCATCGGCATGCTTTTCACGTCGTTTGGTAGAAATCCACGTGCGCGTTCTGCCAAAAGCACCATTTGCATGCATATCGTGTGGTTTTGCAGAAAACTGCGTCCGCGTCTACCAAAAGATGCATGTGCATGCTTAAAACGCGTTTTGGCACAAATCCATGTGCGGGTGCTAAAAAGAGCAGCATCGGCATGCTTTTCACGTCGTTTGGTAGAAATCCACGTGCGCGTTCTGCCAAAAGCACCATTTGCATGCATATCGTGTGGTTTTGCAGAAAACTGCGTCCGCGTCTACCAAAAGATGCATGTGCATGCTTAAAACGCGTTTTGGCGCAAATCCATGTGCGGGTGCTCAAAGGAGCAGCATCGGCATGCTTTTCACGTCGTTTGGTAGAAATCCACGTGCGCGTTCTGCCAAAAGCACCATTTGCATGCATATCGTGTGGTTTTGCAGAAAACTGCGTCCGCGTCTACCAAAAGATGCATGTGCATGCTTAAAACGCGTTTTGGCACAAATGCATGTGCGAGTGCTAAAAAGAGCAGCATCGGCATGCTTTTCACGTCGTTTGGTAGAAATCCACGTGCGCGTTCTGCCAAAAGCAACATTTGCATGCATATCGTGTGGTTTTGCAGAAAACTGCGTCCGCGTCTACCAAAAGATGCATGTGCATACTTAAAACGCGTTTTGGCACAAATCCATGTGCGGGTGCTAAAAAGAGCAGCATCGGCATGCTTTTCACGTCGTTTGGTAGAAATCCACGTGCGCGTTCTGCCAAAAGCACCATTTGCATGCATATCGTGTGGTTTTGCAGAAAACTGCGTCCGCGTCTACCAAAAGATGCATGTGCATGCTTAAAACGCGTTTTGGCGCAAATCCATGTGCGGGTGCTCAAAGGAGCAGCATCGGCATGCTTTTCACGTCGTTTGGTAGAAATCCACGTGCGCGTTCTGCCAAAAGCACCATTTGCATGCATATCGTGTGGTTTTGCAGAAAACTGCGTCCGCGTCTACCAAAGATGCATGTGCATGCTTAAAACGCGTTTTGGCACAAATGCATGTGCGAGTGCTAAAAAGAGCAGCATCGGCATGCTTTTCACGTCGTTTGGTAGAAATCCACGTGCGCGTTCTGCCAAAAGCAACATTTGCATGCATATCGTGTGGTTTTGCAGAAAACTGCGTCCGCGTTCTACCAAAAGATGCATGTGCATGCTTAAAACGCGTTTTGGCACAAATCCATGTGCGGGTGCTAAAAAGAGCAGCATCGGCATGCTTTTCACGTCGTTTGGTAGAAATCCACGTGCGCGTTCTGCCAAAAGCACCATTTGCATGCATATCGTGTGGTTTTGCAGAAAACTGCGTCCGCGTCTACCAAAAGATGCATGTGCATGCTTAAAACGCGTTTTGGCACAAATGCATGTGCGAGTGCTAAAAAGAGCAGCATCGGCATGCTTTTCACGTCGTTTGGTAGAAATCCACGTGCGCGTTCTGCCAAAAGCAACATTTGCATGCATATCGTGTGGTTTTGCAGAAAACTGCGTCCGGCGTCTACCAAAAGATGCATGTGCATACTTAAAACGCGTTTTGGCACAAATCCATGTGCGGGTGCTAAAAAGAGCAGCATCGGCATGCTTTTCACGTCGTTTGGTAGAAATCCACGTGCGCGTTCTGCCAAAAGCACCATTTGCATGCATATCGTGTGGTTTTGCAGAAAACTGCGTCCGCGTCTACCAAAAGATGCATGTGCATGCTTAAAACGCGTTTTGGCGCAAATCCATGTGCGGGTGCTCAAAGGAGCAGCATCGGCATGCTTTTCACGTCGTTTGGTAGAAATCCACGTGCGCGTTCTGCCAAAAGCACCATTTGCATGCATATCGTGTGGTTTTGCAGAAAACTGCGTCCGCGTCTACCAAAAGATGCATGTGCATGCTTAAAACGACGTTTTTGGCACAAATGCATGTGCGAGTGCTAAAAGAGCAGCATCGGCATGCTTTTCACGTCGTTTGGTAGAAATCCACGTGCGCGTTCTGCCAAAAGCAACATTTGCATGCATATCGTGTGGTTTTGCAGAAAACTGCGTCCGCGTCTACCAAAAGATGCATGTGCATGCTTAAAACGCGTTTTGGCACAAATCCATGTGCGGGTTGCTAAAAAGAGCAGCATCGGCATGCTTTTCACGTCGTTTGGTAGAAATCCACGTGCGCGTTCTGCCAAAAGCACCATTTGCATGCATATCGTGTGGTTTTGCAGAAAACTGCGTCCGCGTCTACCAAAAGATGCATGTGCATGCTTAAAACGCGTTTTGGCACAAATCCATGTGCGGGTGCTAAAAAGAGCAGCATCGGCATGCTTTTCACGTCGTTTGGTAGAAATCCACGTGCGCGTTCTGCCAAAAGCACCATTTGCATGCATATCGTGTGGTTTTGCAGAAAACTGCGTCCCGCGTCTACCAAAAGATGCATGTGCATGCTTAAAACGCGTTTTGGCGCAAATCCATGTGCGGGTGCTCAAAGGAGCAGCATCGGCATGCTTTTCACGTCGTTTGGTAGAAATCCACGTGCGCGTTCTGCCAAAAGCACCATTTGCATGCATATCGTGTGGTTTTGGCAGAAAACTGCGTCTGCGTCTACCAAAAGATGCATGTGCATGCTTAAAAACGCGTTTTGGCACAAATGCATGTGCGAGTGCTAAAAAGAGCAGCATCGGCATGCTTTTCACGTCGTTTGGTAGAAATCCACGTGCGCGTTCTGCCAAAAGCAACATTTGCATGCATATCGTGTGGTTTTGCAGAAAACTGCGTCCGCGTCTACCAAAAGATGCATGTGCATGCTTAAAACGCGTTTTGGCACAAATCCATGCGCGGGTGCTCAAAGGAGCAGCATCGGCATGCTTTTCACGTCGTTTGGTAGAAATCCACGTGCGCGTTCTGCCAAAAGCACCATTTGCATGCATATCGTGTGGTTTTGCAGAAAACTGCGTCCGCGTCTACCAAAAGATGCATGTGCATGCTTAAAACGCGTTTTGGCACAAATGCATGTGCGAGTGCTAAAAAGAGCAGCATCGGCATGCTTTTCACGTCGTTTGGTAGAAATCCACGTGCGCGTTCTGCCAAAAGCACCATTTGCATGCATATCGTGTGGTTTTGCAGAAAACTGCGTCCGCGTCTACCAAAAGATGCATGTGCATGCTTAAAACGCGTTTTGGCACAAATCCATGTGCGGGTGCTAAAAAGAGCAGCATCGGCATGCTTTTCACGTCGTTTGGTAGAAATCCACGTGCGCGTTCTGCCAAAAGCACCATTTGCATGCATATCGTGTGGTTTTGCAGAAAACTGCGTCCGCGTCTACCAAAAGATGCATGTGCATGCTTAAAACGCGTTTTGGCACAAATCCATGTGCGGGTGCTAAAAAGAGCAGCATCGGCATGCTTTTCACGTCGTTTGGTAGAAATCCACGTGCGCGTTCTGCCAAAAGCACCATTTGCATGCATATCGTGGTTTTGCAGAAAACTGCGTCCGCGTCTACCAAAAGATGCATGTGCATGCTTAAAACGCGTTTCGGCGCAAATCCATGTGCGGGTGCTCAAAGGAGCAGCATCGGCATGCTTTTCACGTCGTTTGGTAGAAATCCACGTGCGCGTTCTGCCAAAACGACCATTTGCATGCATATCGTGTGGTTTTGCAGAAAACTGTGTCCGCGTCTACCAAAAGATGAATGTGCATGCTTAAAACGCGTTTTGGCACAAATGCATGTGCGGGTGCTAAAAAGAGCAGCATCGGCATGCTTTTCACGTCGTTTGGTAGAAATCCACGTGCGCGTTCTGCCAAAAGCACCACTTTGCACGCATATCGTGTGGTTTCGCAAAAAACTGCGTCCGCGTCTACCAAAAGATGCATGTGCATGCTTAGCACGCGTTTTGCACAAATCCATGTGTGGGTGCTAAAAAAGAGCAGCATCGGCATGCTTTTCACGTCGTTTGGTAGAAATCCACGTGCGCGTTCTGCCAAAAGCACCATTTGCATGCATATCGTGTGGTTTTGCAGAAAACTGCGTCCGCGTCTACCAAAAGATGCATGTGCATGCTTAAAACGCGTTTGGCACAAATCCATGTGCGGGTGCTAAAAAGAGCAGCATCGGCATGCTTTTCACGTCGTTTGGTAGAAATCCACGTGCGCGTTCTGCCAAAAGCACCATTTGCATGCATATCGTGTGGTTTTGCAGAAAACTGCGTCCGCGTCTACCAAAAGATGCATGTGCATGCTTAAAACGCGTTTTGGCGCAAATCCATGTGCGGGTGCTCAAAGGAGCAGCATCGGCATGCTTTTCACGTCGTTTGTAGAAATCCACGTGCGCGTTCTGCCAAAAGCACCATTTGCATGCATATCGTGTGGTTTTGCAGAAAACTGCGTCCGCGTCTACCAAAAGATGCATGTGCATGCTTAAAACGCGTTTTGGCACAAATGCATGTGCGAGTGCTAAAAAGAGCAGCATCGGCATGCTTTTCACGTCGTTTGGTAGAAATCCACGTGCGCGTTCTGCCAAAAGCAACATTTGCATGCATATCGTGTGGTTTTGCAGAAAACTGCGTCCGCGTCTACCAAAAGATGCATGTGCATACTTAAAACGCGTTTTGGCACAAATCCATGTGCGGGTGCTAAAAAGAGCAGCATCGGCATGCTTTTCACGTCGTTTGGTAGAAATCCACGTGCGCGTTCTGCCAAAAGCACCATTTGCATGCATATCGTGTGGTTTTGCAGAAAACTGCGTCCGCGTCTACCAAAAGATGCATGTGCATGCTTAAAACGCGTTTTGGCGCAAATCCATGTGCGGGTGCTCAAAGGAGCAGCATCGCATGCTTTTCACGTCGTTTGGTAGAAATCCACGTGCGCGTTCTGCCAAAAGCACCATTTGCATGCATATCGTGTGGTTTTGCAGAAAACTGCGTCCGCGTCTACCAAAAGATGCATGTGCATGCTTAAAACGCGTTTTGGCACAAATGCATGTGCGAGTGCTAAAAAGAGCAGCATCGGCATGCTTTTCACGTCGTTTGGTAGAAATCCACGTGCGCGTTCTGCCAAAAGCAACATTTTGCATGCATATCGTGTGGTTTTGCAGAAAACTGCGTCCGCGTCTACCAAAAGATGCATGTGCATGCTTAAAACGCGTTTTGCACAAAGCCATGTGCGGGTGCTAAAAAGAGCAGCATCGGCATGCTTTTCACGTCGTTTGGTAGAAATCCACGTGCGCGTTCTGCCAAAAGCACCATTTGCATGCATATCGTGTGGTTTTGCAGAAAACTGCGTCCGCGTCTACCAAAAGATGCATGTGCATGCTTAAAACGCGTTTTGGCACAAATGCATGTGCGAGTGCTAAAAAGAGCAGCATCGGCATGCTTTTCACGTCGTTTGGTAGAAATCCACGTGCGCGTTCTGCAAAAGCAACATTTGCATGCATATCGTGTGGTTTTGCAGAAAACTGCGTCCGCGTCCTACCAAAAGATGCATGTGCATACTTAAAACGCGTTTTGGCACAAATCCATGTGCGGGTGCTAAAAAGAGCAGCATCGGCATGCTTTTCACGTCGTTTGGTAGAAATCCACGTGCGCGTTCTGCCAAAAGCACCATTTGCATGCATATCGTGTGGTTTTGCAGAAAACTGCGTCCGCGTCTACCAAAAGATGCATGTGCATGCTTAAAACGCGTTTTGGCGCAAATCCATGTGCGGGTGCTCAAAGGAGCAGCATCGGCATGCTTTTCACGTCGTTTGGTAGAAATCCACGTGCGCGTTCTGCCAAAAGCACCATTTGCATGCATATCGTGTGGTTTTGCAGAAAACTGCGTCCGCGTCTACCAAAGATGCATGTGCATGCTTAAAACGCGTTTTGGCACAAATGCATGTGCGAGGTGCTAAAAAGAGCAGCATCGGCATGCTTTTCACGTCGTTTGGTAGAAATCCACGTGCGCGTTCTGCCAAAAGCACATTTGCATGCATATCGTGTGGTTTTGCAGAAAACTGCGTCCGCGTCTACCAAAAGATGCATGTGCATGCTTAAAACGCGTTTTGGCACAAATCATGTGCGGGTGCTAAAAAGAGCAGCATCGGCATGCTTTTCACGTCGTTTGGTAGAAATCCACGTGCGCGTTCTGCCAAAAGCACCATTTGCATGCATATCGTGTGGTTTTGCAGAAAACTGCGTCCGCGTCTACCAAAAGATGCATGTGCATGCTTAAAACGCGTTTTGGCACAAATCCATGTGCGGGTGCTAAAAAGAGCAGCATCGGCATGCTTTTCACGTCGTTTGGTAGAAATCCACGTGCGCGTTCTGCCAAAAGCACCATTTGCATGCATATCGTGTGGTTTTGCAGAAAACTGCGTCCGCGTCTACCAAAAGATGCATGTGCATGCTTAAAACGCGTTTTGGCGCAAATCCATGTGCGGTGCTCAAAAGAGCAGCATCGGCATGCTTTTCACGTCGTTTGGTAGAAATCCACGTGCGCGTTCTGCCAAAAGCACCATTTGCATGCATATCGTGTGGTTTTGCAGAAAACTGCGTCTGCGTCTACCAAAAGATGCATGTGCATGCTTAAAACGCGTTTGGCACAAATCATGTGCGGGTGCTAAAAAGGAGCAGCATCGGCATGCTTTTCACGTCGTTTGGTAGAAATCCACGTGCGCGTTCTGCCAAAAGCACATTTGCATGCATATCGTGTGGTTTTGCAGAAAACTGCGTCCGCGTCTACCAAAAGATGCATGTGCATGCTTAAAACGCGTTTTGGCACAAATGCCATGCTGCGGTGCTCAAAGGAGCAGCATCGGCATGCTTTTCACGTCGTTTGGTAGAAATCCACGTGCGCGTTCTGCCAAAAGCACCATTTGCATGCATATCGTGTGGTTTTGCAGAAAACTGCGTCCGCGTCTACCAAAAGATGCATGTGCATGCTTAAAACGCGTTTTGGCACAAATCATGTGCGGGTGCTAAAAAGAGCAGCATCGGCATGCTTTTCACGTCGTTTGGTAGAAATCCACGTGCGCGTTCTGCCAAAAGCACCATTTGCATGCATATCGTGTGGTTTTGCAGAAAACTGCGTCCGCGTCTACCAAAAGATGCATGTGCATGCTTAAAACGCGTTTTGGCACAAATCCATGTGCGTGTGCTAAAAAGGAGCAGCATCGGCATGCTTTTCACGTCGTTTGGTAGAAATCCACGTGCGCGTTCTGCCAAAAGCACAATTTGCATGCATATCGTGTGGTTTTGCAGAAAACAGACGTCCGCGTCTACCAAAAGATGCATGTGCATGCTTAAAACGCGTTTTGGCACAAAAGCCATGTGCGGTGCTAAAAAGAGCAGCATCGGCATGCTTTTCACGTCGTTTGGTAGAAATCCAGAGCGCGTTCTGCCACAAGCACCATTTGCATGCATATCGTGTGGTTTTAGCAGAAAACAACGTCTGCGTCTACCAAAAGATGCATGTGCATGCTTAAAACGCGTTTTGGCACAAATCCATGTGCGGTGCTAAAAAGAGCAGCTTCGGCATGCTTTTCACGTCGTTTGGTAGAAATCACCGCGCGCGTTCTGCCAAAAGCACCATTTGCATGCATTTCGTGTGGTTTGCAGAAAGAG